>NC_067477.1:52137082-52344582 GCF_947179515.1 Apodemus sylvaticus
GCAAGGGGCAGGACCCCATTATTTTTAGCACAAGCATGGTTTGGGAAAAAGAGAAATCGGTTAGAATATACGGGCTATCATTAGATCCCTCATTACCTCACAGAAGCAGAAATAACACGTACCCCTTTTCTGGAATTTATGGTAGATGCTAAGGACATGTGACATTGGATAATATTGTCTGGAATCAAACATTGGGAATCTGCAGGCCCATTGCAATTCGTTCACATAGCTACACAAATTCTGCTTGCCTGAACTCAACTAACGTTCCTGGGGCCTCTCAAAAACCCAGCTAGACGCTGAGGGATGAGCTTCGAGAGGCTGGGGAGGGTGAGAGGGACAGATGTACCGTCACTCCATGGCACAGGGCCTCCGCACGCTTAAAGCATGTAGCGAAGGTGGCACAGCTTTTGGAGGAACACTGAGCCTTTGCCTAGGAGTAGGGGGAAAGCTACCAGGGACACAGGAAGGGGACAATGCAGCCATGGTGCATAACCATCTTCTCCTAAACACCAGAGATACGGGCGCTCCAGCTGCTTCCGAGGGCTGGAGAAAAGCCCAAAAGCCTCCAGGAAGGCTCAGGGGAGGTGCCGGCTCGACGCCAGCAGCGGAAGGAGAAGGGGTGGGTCGGCGCGCAGACCAGAGCTGGAAAGCTAGCGCCGGCGACAGGCAGCAGCAGCAGCCCACTCGCGACCGGGAGGGGTTCTCACGCCCCCTGCTCCGGGGTGACTGCATCCGAGCTCAGAAGGAAGCGCGTGTAGGGGGTGGGAAGGGATGAATCATCCCACCCCACTTCTTCTCGGCTTGCGCCCACCCCCTCCGAAAACCCCGCGGCAGCCCGCAGACGAAGCCGCAGCTCCAGCTCCAAATCACTGAGCCCCCTGCGGCCTGCAGAGGAGAGGAGACGGACAGGGTGGGAGGCCAATGAGAAAGCAGCTCTCACGGCCGCGGTCCGATAAGCCTCGGCTCCCTGGCGGGGCGGGGCTAACAGCGGGAAGGGGGCGGGCCTGGGCTGGCGCGCAGCGCGGAGGCTCGGCGGCTCACAGCGAGCGCGCGTCCTGGGGAGTCGGCGCCTAGGAGACGCGGGAAGGCGCCACCACCGCAGCCGCCGCCGCTGGCCAAGGTGCTGGACGCCACAGGCCCATCGGCTGCTTCGCCAGGTCAGGCCCTCACCTCCGCTGCAGCCGCTGCTGCCTCGCTTCCAGCCAGGTCCCCATGGAAGAGATGGAAGAAGAGTTAAAATGCCCTGTGTGTGGCTCCTTCTACCGGGAGCCCATCATCTTGCCCTGCTCTCACAATTTATGTCAGGCGTGCGCCCGCAACATCCTGGTGCAGACCCCGGAGTCCGAGTCCCCCCAGAGCCGCCGGGCCTCGGGCTCTGGGGTTTCCGACTATGATTATCTGGACCTGGACAAGATGAGCCTGTACAGCGAGGCGGACAGCGGCTATGGCTCCTACGGAGGTTTCGCCAGCGCCCCCACTACCCCGTGCCAGAAGTCGCCCAACGGCGTCCGTGTTTTCCCCCCTGCTATGCCGCCACCGCCCACCCACCTGTCACCGGCTTTGGCCCCCGTGCCCCGCAACTCCTGCATCACCTGTCCCCAGTGCCACCGCAGCCTCATTCTGGATGACCGGGGGCTCCGCGGCTTCCCCAAGAACCGCGTTCTGGAAGGGGTCATCGACCGCTACCAACAGAGCAAAGCCGCGGCCCTCAAGTGCCAGCTCTGCGAGAAGGCGCCCAAGGAAGCCACGGTCATGTGTGAACAGTGCGACGTCTTCTATTGCGACCCTTGCCGTCTGCGTTGCCACCCGCCACGGGGTCCCCTAGCCAAACACCGTCTGGTGCCCCCGGCCCAGGGCCGCGTAAGCCGGCGGCTGAGCCCGCGCAAGGTCTCCACCTGCACAGACCACGAGCTGGAGAACCACAGCATGTACTGCGTGCAATGCAAGATGCCGGTGTGCTACCAGTGCCTGGAGGAGGGCAAACACTCCAGTCACGAAGTCAAGGCTTTGGGGGCTATGTGGAAATTGCACAAGGTGAGTAATATGCAACCCACCCCTGACTCCACGCGCCCTGGGGTCCTCCTGATTTGCAGCACCCGGTCCCTCTTAGGGTGATAGCGCATCCCAGTGGGGGCGCAGTGCAAGTGCCTTCGGCGTCTGCCTCGCTATCTGGTGCATTGCAGGAGGCTCCAGGGACGTTTGAGGCGATGCAGGGAAGTTGAATGTCTCCAGAGAGCTGTTGCGGGAATTCCTTAGCATAGGTCTCCCTCCCCAGGCATTCTGCCCGTGATCAGGGCTCAGGACGCCCCCGCTTCAGTCTGTAGTCTATCCATGGTTGCCACCACCATAGGGCAAAACCTACATGGCTTGGAGGAGGTGCGCGGGTAGCAGAGGCCTACGGGCATGCTCCGGTTGGGCTGAGAGCCTGGGAGACTAGGGCAGGTCGGGGCGGTGGAGTCGGGTAGACCTCAGGGGACTGTCTCAGAGAAGGAGACCGAAGCCCTGATGCACAGCGGGGGCGGGGAGAGACTCCATGGATGGAATACTGATGAGTTGGTTCTGAGCTGGAACTGACACCAGCTGGAAGAGAAGCAGCAGGTCCTGGTGCCCAGAACTCCTGTGGTCCTGTGGCAGACAATCTAGGCCGTAACCCTCGGGGTTGGAGGAACCTAAGGCTGGAGCAGAAGGACCAGAGTTTTCTGAGCAGTCGCGTACTAAAACCATCCTTCCCCCAAAACCTTTATTCCACCGGGATAAAGTTGAACCTTTATTCAAACCTTTTCCCTTTTAGTAGCTGCATGTACAAACTTTGAGGCACCTGTTAGCAGAATTATCTTTTGTGTCTCCTTTGATAGGGTCTCTCCCTGGGCTACAAAAGAATGATATTAACATGTTGTCATGGGACTTCTCTACTCTGAGGGCTTCATGTGGTTCTCAGACCATCCTTGGAACATTCTAGCAAAGCCTACTTGACATGTTCCTCTTGTCCTCTTCCTCGGATTGACGCCTGCCCCTCTGCTTCTGTGTTCCTTGCTCTTTCTCTGCTAGCACCCAGCCTGCCCTTGGCCTCAGTCTTTACATTTGTACGTTCTTTCCTGAGATTATCTTCCCCAGTGAGACCCTCCCTTACCTCATTGATTAAGTCCAGATGGAGACTGTGATGACCATTTGATGACCACCTGCTTCAGACAAGCCTTTGTTCCCGGTTTTATTTTTCTCAGTAGTATTTAGCACCACGATAAGATGCACATGCTAATTATCCTGGCTCTGTACTTATCTATTGCTCCTTCCGACAACAAAACAGGAAGGTGAGCTCGTGAGGATAAAGCTCTTTTTAATGGCGTGTCTGTGCTGCTTAGAAGGAAGGAGACCTCTTTGCAGAGATGTGCTTTAAGTCAACTTTACTTTTCAAGTATTCCATTTATTTGGGAGATGGCGTCGGGGTGGGCTGCCCAGTGTTGTCAAAGGGTCTTTACACCACAAGGTCTTTTGCCCAAGAATAAGGTATGAGATGGCCTTGCAGCCCTTAGCTGTGTCCCCACTTATTTCCCAGCATTCCTTGGACTCTAGAGAAGCTGTGAGAGGTGCCCACCCTGCAGTTAAGACTGGAACAGCAATAATGCCGGGGTGGGGGTGGGGGGTGGGGGGAAGGGCAGCAAATGCCAGCGTTTTCAGCAGTCATTGGGAACATTCTCAACTCTTTCCCTGTCTCTGTCTTCCAAGTGACAAGGGCTTTATGGCATGTGCTACCATGCCCAGCTCTCCAATTATACTTTTTAAAATAATTTAATTGTGAAAATTAAAAAGAAATAGTTCCCAGACATGTTTTCTTCATATTATGATTCCTCATTCAAACTCATAACTGTAGTCAGGACATACTTGGTCTATAGTAGAATTTCTCTACAAAGTATCAAAGAAATTAATGGCCCTGCCTGGGCAAAAACCTTAGTGCTACATGCTATTTGGAATGGTATGAACAACAACACGTGTGTTCGTGAAGAAAAGCCCACATTCTATCCACAAAGACCAAAAGGAACCTTCAGATCTCTGCCAAGCCCCATGCACAGTGGAAATGCCAAGCTGCTTGTTAGCCTGATAATGGAAATTGTGAGTAGATATCATGGTTGACATTTTTATATCTGCTTAAAAAAAATGAGAAATGGAATAAAATGACTAGAAGACCATGTCTGGATTTTGGCACATTTTCATTTTATCTAGTCAATATAAGCATAACCAAATGACCTGGAAAAGTAGAATGGGGGAATGATAGATTTTAATACTCATTTTTAGAAAAGCACTAAAAAAAAAAAAAAAAAGAAAAGAAAAAGAAAAGAAAAGCACTAAACATCATTCCTTAATTTATTTTTTCCCTAACAAGCTAATACAGTACTGCTGCATTGCCCACAGCTAGACTCTGACCTAGTACTTCTGTCTCTGAAAATACTCCCAGACCAGAATTGCTATGACCTTCAAAACACTGACGAGCAAAAAGCTCTCCCTCCTTCTCTCAGAGTCTGGGCATTGAGTTATGAATGGTTTCATTCATATTCTGTGATAGTAACCATTTCTACAGCTGAAGAAAATCTTGTGAATAAACATCTGTTAGGCACAAGTCATTAGCTTACACAGGCAAGACAAAATAGTTCTCAAGTAGTTTTAATAGTGGTTAAAATTTATTTTCAGTTTACCAAGTTAACTTTTAGATATTTATGACCTTCAAATCCATAAATAATACATGAAAAAATAATCCAAACTAAATATCTGGCAACGTCTTTATACCATATCAGCACTGACGCTATTCCTTTTCCCCATGTCAGGCTGAGAGAAAACCTTGCAACACAAAAGGGGTTTGCAGACATTTTTAAATAAGCATTTGGAACTACTATCACACTTTGCAATTTTGTTTTGTTTGTTTGGTTTGGTTTTTGAGATTAGGTTTTTCTGTGTACATTCCCTGGCTGTCTTAGACCTTGCTTTGTAGACAAGGCTAGCCTCAAACTTACAGAACTCTGCTTGCCTCTGTCTCCTGAGTGCTGGGATTAAAGGAGCGCACTACCACTGCTAGCAGCACCACCTTGTAATTTTAAGCAGTTCCCAAGAGTCACCACAGTCTTAAACTCTTGATGGTTTACCAATCACTGAATCAGTAAATGTTTCACAAACTTTCTTCCCTGTTTGTGCTGCTAAGCAAAGATTTTTTTTTCTTTTTTTACTGTAAACATGTGCTATTCATCCTGATCTTGTCTAGAATGGACTTTCAAATGACTTTGCTTTTAAATTAATTAACTTAGGTGTTTTGAGATTGAGTCTTATGTAGTCCAGGCTGCCCTCTAACTAGCTGTGTAGCCAAAGATGACTTTGAACTCCTGATCCTCCTTCCCCAACCTCCAACCAAGTTCCTTCTTTTTTAAAATCAAGATTTACAATGTAATCATCTTTAAATAAGCCATCAGTTGATTACACTTTTATTTCTAAACTATGCTGGAAAAATATCTGCTCAGTTGTAGCAGCTGTGTGTAAAATGTTTTAGATGGTGCCTCTAAAATAACATTCTGTTGGTATTTATTACAGTGTGTTACAATCTATGTACTGGTGGTCTCTGTTCTTAGTAGCTTACATTTGTGCCTTTTCCTTTCTATTAATTTACCTGGAGTAGATGTAGATCATTGTGTGCCTGTGCGTGCATGCGTGTGTGTGTGTGTGTGTGTGTGTGTGTGTGTGTGTGTGTATGTGTATATGCGCGTATGATATAAACATTCTTACAGGTCGTAGGACACTGTTCCTAAAGAGAGAATTGTTCTCCTTGAATTGAGGCACAATAAAAACAAAGAACTTTGTATCCCCTTTCATGACTTGTGTCCCTTATCTGTTTCCCTGCATTCTGTTTTTTTTACTTCTACTTCTGTCATGGACATTTTGGGTTTGGTGGGAGGTAAGTGTA
This sequence comes from Apodemus sylvaticus, assembly GCF_947179515.1. NCBI lineage: Eukaryota > Metazoa > Chordata > Mammalia > Rodentia > Muridae > Apodemus > Apodemus sylvaticus. Next base: position 52,143,024 of record NC_067477.1, read on the forward strand.
TAAAATATATTCAAAACCAAAAGTGCAAAGTTTAATGCGAAGTCCCACAGCTTCAGTTTCAAGTGTCTGTTCTACAGTAGAGAAGTTCCTTAAGTTATAACAACATTGGGGGTTCTCGTTAATTTTGGTGTGTTGTTGTTGTTGTTGTTTTGAGACAGGGTTTTTATTATTATTTTGAGACAGGGTTTTACTGAGTAAGCTGACTGTCTTACTATGTAGACCAGGCTGTCCTGGAACACACAGAGATCAGCTTGTCTCTCCCTCCCAGTGCTGGGGTAAAAGGTGTGCACCACTATATTGGACTCTTTTTTTTCTTTCTCTTCTGTGTGTGTGTGTGTGTGTGTGTGTGTTGTTGTTGTTGTTGTTGTTGTTGTTGTTTTCTTTATTTGCAAGTTTGTGGCAATAAAGTTTAGAAAATTTTAAGAATGAACTAGGCCACAGTGCGTGCAGGAGCTGAAGGACAGGAGATCCAGGTTCCAAAACTAACAGGTTACTTACTTACCCCTACTGTCAAGACTGAGCAAGTCTCACCTTTCTCTGTCACCCACAAGGATGCAAAGAACGTCACTGATACTTTCAAATGTATTTGAAAAAAGTAGGACAAATGTTTACTAGTTATTAATTTCAGCTTGTGTAAAGTAAGATAACTGTCCTATTGTCTGTTGATTGGTAACTGGAGATGATGTACAGGCACAGTTATGTCTATCAGCACATTTCTTACCTACATAGGAGTCATTTGCAGGACACTGTGCAGGCTTTCAATTTATCTCTTCTCTGAAGTACCTGAAGCATTTCAGATTTGGGAGGAAGGGGAGATTTTGAAATACTTTATGCATAATAAGGTATCTTAGGATATGATCCCAATTTAAACCTGAAAGTTGTTCATTTTGTACACATTCTATTTAACTAGGCAAATTCATTTTATACAGATTTTTGAAGTACCAACTCTGTGATTGAGGCTCATCTGAGGTTAGGCAGGAATTTGCCACTTCTGGTGTCATACACAAGCTAAAAAACAGTTTGAATTTTGAGGTGTTTTCAGATTTTAAACTTACAAACAGCCTGTAACCTTGGCATCCAAGGAAGAAGAAGAGCCATTCGTGTGAAACGAAAATGTAAAATAGCACAATAGTTGCAAATAATATCATTTTAAGATCAACTTTACCAGAGACTTCTAGTTTCTGGTAGAAACTAAAGAACAGGAGCCAGCTTAGGTGATGTAGGAAGATTTCTTGGAAACTACAACAAAACCTGCCTTGTGGGGGGATGACCCCAGTATGCCAGGGTTCACTGTGCTGGTCAACGTGGACCAAGAGATGCTATGCTAACAATCTCCAAACCTCAGTGAGTGACTAGTTCCTTGGTGTCCTGGTCCCAGTTTTTCTCTTTAGCTCTTTGTGATGTTTTGCCTCCCACTTTCAAACTGTTAAATCCCGAGTGGCAAATGTGTGTGATTCCAAGAACACTGGGCCATTTGCATTGAGGATTCTAATTGTTTTTAATTCCAGATATTGTCTATAAAACACTCTACTTACAAGGCTGCATTCTGATGCAGTATTGGTTTGGCAAAGCAAAATCAACATTAAACCTACCTGTTCCTTCCTATTTCTTGATTTCTTTGGCTGTTTTTATTGTGAAGTCGAACTTCAAGGAAAGCTTTATTTAAAAGAACTCTAAATATCCATGAGTGTTCTGATGCTACTTTCTTAAAGGACTATCTCCTGCACGTACTGGGTCAGTAATCAAATTTCTGCCAGTTATAAACATTGTTTTCATAGGCAAGAAACCTCCTGTTACGCATAAAAATCCAGAATGTTTATTATTTTATTGGTGTAGGTGTGCATGTGCACACAAGTATATGTGTGTATGTTTGCCTGGTATGTGTGCATGTGTGTGTGTGTGTGTGTGTGTGTTACACACATGCATATTAACACCCTGTGAAGGCCAGAATAGTATGCTAGATCTCCTGGAGCTGGAGTTATAAGCAGTTATGAGCCATCGAACATAGATGCTGGGAATTGAACTCTAGATCTCTGCTAAAGCAGCGAGTGCTCTTAACTCTTGAGACACCTCTCCAGCCCCACTGACCTATACTCAAGGTCAGAGTATACTCAAGGTCTTAAACTATATTCCCAGTAGCTTTCCATAGATAAACACATTTGGAACTCCCATTCTGAACACTCCTGACAGTTCCCTTTGTATTTTGCCGTATTATAATTCCATATGGTGATCTTCTTTAGCCCACACTTTCACTTTCTATGGTTTCAGTTATTGAAGTCAAGCAGCGTTCAGAAGTATTAAATGGAAATTTCCAAGTTTTTAAGTTGCTTGACATTCTGGGTGGCATGATGAACTCTTGTATCATTCTGATCTGTCCCACTCAGGATGTGGTCCAGCCCTTTCTCCAAAGTATCCCGCTACACAGCCTCAGCTGGTGGTTTGGTCTGCTTTCAGGTGCACTGCTGCAGGGTGGCAACATTTGAGTTTAAGTAACCCCTATGTAGCAGCTCACGTTGTGCCACAGAGCCTACATCATCCACCTCAGTGCAGGTCATCACCCAGGTACAGCACATGTCATCACAAGAACCGTAAATACAATATGTTTTGAGAAAGAAACCAGAGCACATAACTTCCATTATATAATGTTATAACTATCATCTTTAAGCAATTGTCATTAATTTCCTTCTAATTTAGAAACTAATTTTTTTACCATAAATGTATATGCATGTAAAAACACATTATATGTGTGGGGCTTTGCATTTTACAGAGCAGAGCTTGGGACATCTATAGGCAGTTGCGAGCTGCCAAAGTTGAGATTCTTAGTCTGTATCCCTCAGAATAGTGTAGGGAGAGAAGAGGAAATACCACGTGTCAACAGCAAACCAGCTACTTGTTGTTAGCCCAGCATTTTCAAACTTATTCAACTTTTGGAAACTTTTTTTTTTTTTTGAGTGGGTGAAATATTGAGGAAACCTTGTTAGTTCAATGATTAGTCAAAAACATGGTTAAAGGTAATTGTTCGGGTTTTTGTTCATTTGGTTTGTTTGTTTGTTTGTCTATGTAGAATAGAATATCCAAAACCCCTTCCATATATCTTATATTAAATTCATAAGTAAATGTTGAGTTAAATTTGTTACTCTTTAAATACTAAGAGTCAGAGGTATAGAACTACCTGATTTTGTAATGTTTATATATGAGGATCTGGGTGCACCCTGTCTTCTTTACTATTGCAAATACTATAATTCTTTAAAATGATTGTAGGCATCATAAGTCTAAGGCTGTATAATGAAAACTTACACATCTTCTTTGACTGCTGTTAGGCTTTGTATCCATAATACCAAGTGTAAGGTTAATCGAATTTCTCAGTAAACTATATTAGGTAGAAATAGATTATTTTAAAAATGCTTTTGATCTGAAAAGAGGCAGTATTTACCAGGTAGAGGGCTGCAGAGATGACTTGATGGCTAAAAGCATCTACTGCTCCTCCAGAGAACCCAAGTTCAATTCCCAGCACTTATACCCAGGAGCTTGTTACCCACAGTTGCCTGGCACTAGGGCAGTGGTCCTCAACTTGTGGGTCTCGAACCCCACAGAGATCACGTCAGATATTCTGAATATCAGATACTTACATTATTTGATTATATGATTCATAACAGTATCACAATTACAGTTATGAAGTAGCAACAAAATAATTTTATTTATTATCACAACCATAAACCTCAAAAAACTGTATTAAAGGGTCACAGCATTAGGAAGGTTTGAGAACCACAGCTCTAGAGGAGCCTGATGCTATCTTCTGACCTCCAAGGGTATCTGCACACACACACACACACACACACACACACACACACACACACACAGCACAGTTGTCCGAGCCAACTTGTAGTTGCTGGCAGGTGACCATCCCTTTCTTCTGCAGTGGCATCAGGGACATGAACACAGTTTTTGTTTGGCCCCGGAGTTTGCCATCTTTTACCCTTCCGGTTGAAAGTGCAGTGTGTTGGCCTAGGACTAGTCACAGTCCTCTTCACCACTTAGCTTCTTCCTCCCCACCCCCACCCCCCCTACCCACCCCTCCCCCACCCCATCTGACCTTGTGGCTTTCCAGCTATCTTCCTACCTATTGGGCTTACCTTCCCCACCTTCGTAGGTCAGGTTTTGACATCCCCAGCTAAATTCAGCTTCAATGAACGGGCTCTGCATTCTTGCCCCAGGCCCATGTTCTCACCCAGATCTGGATGTCTTGACATCCTTTCAAAAGTACGCCTGAACCCTCAGTCTCCACCACTGAAGATGGCTTTACCTGCAGAACTCTAAAAACAAACAGAAAAATATAGACAGAGAAGTCTCTTCATTTTGATATGATTGTTAAGCTGAAAAAGTAAGAAAATTCTTCAGTGTTTTTGGTCTTGAAACATTTCTCCCTTTCTTCTTAATAACTTTAGAAACCCTTCTACATCATGGTTTTGACTCCTGGGTGTTTGAAACAGCCCCAGTCATGTCTGTGTCCTTTGGTTCACTCTTCTCCCCAGCATTCTCTGCTCAGTGTTCTAAAACAAACATTCTCCACTAAGTAACTGTTCTTTGAGTGTCCTGCACTGGAACCCAATAATCCTGTGCCGTGGATTCCTTCTTCTGAGTTCATCTTTGTTTCCACCCATATTTTGTACTTAGTGGATGATAGATAAAGATTTACTTAATGAAAGAAAAAACTGGTGAGGGGAAGATTAATTGCTACCAATATAATCCCAGCATTTTAAGTTTATAGATTAGCCTACCAGCGCTAATCATTAGAATTTAAAACTTGTATTTAATACTTACTGTCCAAATGTACTGAATACTTACTATATGCAAGTCACTGTAGAAGCCATTTGCAGCAGTTTGGTGTTTTGGTTTTCTTCTCCCCCCCTTTTTAAACTCTTATAATCTACCATTCTTCATATGAAAAAGAATACAGGAATGTTATAAGATCATAACAACCGAAAGTGTGGCAGAGCCAGAATTTGAACCTAGGGCATCTGATTTCATAGAGTTGTACCTTCTGATAATCAGGAGACACCAGGCCCTGTAAAGCACAATGCTCTGGTCTCCAAATCCCAGAGCCTTAAGGAGCTGCAGGGGTCCTTTATTTTTCAAGTATAAATATGTTGAGGAATTAAAGTAATTTTTCTCCTAAGTTTCTTTGAGACAAAATCCATTACATGAGGAAAATACACCGCAAGGGGAAAGGAAAGATGGATTTGTTGAGCATCCTGTAGGCTAGATCATCCGATGTGCTAAACAGTCAAGATTGGGTCCTGAGAGGTCCACCTGCCTCTCTGTTAGCTCAGTCACAGCCCTCTTTTAATAAACAACACATCTTAAAATATACAGATGACGATAACATAAAAGAATTAAAAGGGATTTTAAAAATGAAAGGGGCCATGTATACTTTGTATCTGCATCCAAAATATTTATGAATGCATTTTGAAAACACGAACATATGTGTTTTCAATATGGAAATCCGACCTGCGCTTGCTGTCAATTTCTTCTTACATCCTTGTCTTTGGAGCTTAAACTCTTCTTCCATGGTCGCTTCTCACCCAAGAAAATGTTGACACTGTTGGCTATACAGGCACATAACAGGCATGCCAGTCAAACACTTATTGATAATGAATTGTAAAGAAATATTGGAAATAATCCTTGGTGTGTGTGTGTGTGTGTGTGTGTGTGTGTGTGTGTGTGTGATTATACTATTTATTAGGGACAAAAGCAAATTTGCATACTGATGAAACAGGTGCGCTTTTTTGCATAAGAAATTAAATCTTGGCTATGATACTGTTGGTCATAGAGTGTCTTTAGTAGCTTTCAGAGTTGATCAATATTTTTGTAATCGTCAATGCTGAAAACACATAAATAACCAAAAGAATGGCAGGAGCATGTTCAGGGACATTTCAGAATTTGCTAAAAATTCTGTCCTGCTCCAAGTCATTCATTTTTAAGGGAACAAATTTTAATGAAACTCAAATGTCAACTTTTGGTATTAGACACTTTAATCTAAAAGTGTACTAATTTGATACTTGCATGCTCATGAATGTAGTGGGAAAATATTTCCAAGTCTTTTTTTTTTTTTTTTTTGGTTCGGAAGTTAAACTATCATGCTTCTATAATATCAGAAAACTTTGTAGGTATACAACAAACACTGCAATATACAACTTATGGAAGCCTCTAATCTGAGGTGTCTTGGATAGTCTGCTGGACTTGACTGCTCACACAGTGCCAAACTCGAATGTTCTGTATTCAGACCAAGCTGCAGGGAAGCCACACATTACAGACACCTCTTCAGATTCGTTGTGTGCATCTAATCATCCTGCGTTCAGAGCCTTTTACTGTTCCCCAACTTTCCTGGAACACCCCATTCAGTGCCACCTGGAGCTGCAGCCCTCAGATGAAGGAGTCGTGGGTAGTCCCACTCAGCAACAGTCGGGGCTTAGGAACTGTGCCAAATAAAATTGTGGTTCACAAGCCTTCCTGCCGGTCTGAGGCCGTCTTCCAAAGTCCATGTGTAGAAGTTTGTTCCTCACTGGCCACACAGTTGGGAGGTGGGAGCTTTAGGTCATCGTCAGGTCAGAGGACTCCGCTTCCAGAGGGATGGATGGCAGTGTGAAGGGATGCTGGACCAGTTCCTGAGAATGTGGCTTCCTGCTAAGGGGAGGAGTCTGGCTTCTCTCTCACTTTCTTTGACCCATGACAAACATTCTACTGTGTCATAATACAGCAGGTGGCCCTCAACAGATGCAGTATTTTCCAAAACTGTAAGCCAAATAAATTTCTATTCATTCTGAACTACCTTGTCTGTGGTATTTTATATAGTGGCACAAAGAGATAAGGACACTTGCAGAAAATCAAAGTTGCATGTCTTTGCTACCAGCTCTGATCAAAGAAGAAGACTTTCCTTAAGGCCTTCACTTTGGAAAGTGTTGTTCGACATTGTTCTTTGGGGTGGAAATATCCTCTGTGGGCATCGATTCAGGGTGCATTGGTGGTTAATTCTCATCTGCCACTGATACGTCACAGAAAGCTCATTCTCTAACTCGATACCATAGTTTGGCATTATTTTTGTTCCCCTTCTCTACCCTTACTTTGCCTGAAGCTGGTAAGCTTCTGAGAAGCAATGGGCAGTGTGTATTCACCACTGTCCTATGCTCAGGGAAAAGTATGAGGGAGGCTTGTGAGCTGCCATGCATATCATTCCAAGACATCATCTGTCCTCTAAACAAAGCAGACAGCAGAGACAGGCAGAGGTGGTCACCTAAGACAGGCCTTCAGAGCAGGCTCTGACCTCAGAGTGAGTGAAGCCCTGGTTAGTCAAATATATACAGACTACGGAGCAGAGTCAAGTGCACAGTTGATCAGGACTGCACACACACTCCATCCTAATCTCCCTTTTCTGATGGTCTGTGATGTCCACTCATCACAGCCAATGACCAACAGCTGACTGTACCACACACCCACATCCTCTGTTGCTCACCGATATTTGTGCCATTGTCATGACAGAATGAGTCATGACGCCTCTAAAGCCATGTAGCGTATGCTCAACCATCCTCCCTCTCACGCCTGTGAAGTGTTAGCCCGAGAGCCTTCATCACATAAAGTGAGATATAAAATTAGACTTTCATCCAACCCAATAAATCTTCTGCTGCACAGACAAATCCACAGAACTTCTAACAAGCAGTTGTTATCGATTTTATTGACTATCAATCATCTAGCCAAGTTATAGCAAGGAAATACGATAAACAGCTTTCAGCATATTATCAGTGGGGGAAGAAGTATTGTGTTTGCAAGTTTCCTGTACATCTGGCCCATTTTCTGCTACTACGTAAGTCACCCTACATTGGTGAAGCTAAAACATGGAATGGTGTTAAAATAGACCATTCTCCATTTTCCAGTTTAAGGAACAAGAAAAATAGAATGTTGAAACCTACATGAACATTGAACTTCAGGTTGACTTTAACAAGCTCTTTATTCAAGAGTACCATATTTGACCGTTCTCTGAAGACCCAAAATGGAACATGTGCATGTATGTGTACCTAGTAGAGGACATGATTATTTGAAACCTTCTGGGAATGGAACCGCTGGCTTCTCACATGCTCAGCTGGTATCAAGATATGTCCTCAGCTTCTTTCATATTTTATTGTGAGACAAGTATCACTAAGTTGCCCAAGTTGACCTTGAACCTGGGATCCTCCAGCCTCATTCTCTCAAGTTACCACGATTACTATTTTTATTTAACTGTATTCAAATTATCAAGATCTTACAATCTTTATGGTTGAGCTCGCGTTTAGCTATCAATCCACGATTTGCATTGACTTTAGTATTTACAGGCCACTGGAACCTTCATTTGACTGGACTACAATCACCTCACACTTAGCATGCCAAGAGCAGAACTCCTCATCTCTCTCCCACTGGTAACCATGGATTGCCTCTTTTTACTCTGGATAAGATCTGAAGGATACAATTCTACAGTTGAATCAAATTAAAACAAGAGAATGGGCAGAGGAGGGGCGGGATGAGACCCAGAGGGCCTTATCCCAAAGTCTGACTGACAAAATTACCATGTGAAAAAAAAGCAAGTTGGCAAAAAAATGAGGGCTGAGCCCTCGATCCCAATCCTTGTGCATGCCAACTAAAACTAGTTGGCACCACTGGCCCAGGCAGAGAGGCACTCAGTGTCCAAGAGTTGCCTATGGCTGTTTTAATACAAAAATGCATGCCTCTATGTGGAAATTTAAGATGCTGAGGCAGATGACCCATGAAATTGTATGTAGAACTGAAAGCAGCAGGGCATGTATAGAAAAGCCTGCTGCGCTAAGCTAAGGCTGTGCTTTGTGCCCTAAAAGCTCCCGTGTGTCCCCACTCCCATCTGAACCACTGGCTGCCAGTGTTCGGCCTGCTTCCTCCCTTGGAAGCGTATTCTTTAATACAGTCTCTCATGTTCTTGTTGCTCAATATTATCTGCATGCCGTGTGTTGCTGTCCAAGTCTTAGTTCTGTGGTACACTAACTTGGTAATCCCTCAAGAGGTTTCCACCTACCTCTCCCCCAATCTGCTGGTACCCAAGTGAACAATCTTGACTTCAAGACTGAAGATACCGGATTAAGCACTTCAAACCCGCACATACCTCAGAGAGGCAGCATTAGAAAAGCAAGCAACGACTCAACTTGGTAGAGAAAAGTGTCAAGTTCTAGAATCATTAAGCAAGGAAATGAGGTTTAGAGAGTCCTGGACAAAGCTTGAGTAACTTTGAGCCTCACACCCAAGCACGCAGTGCTCTAGGAGCTGGCGCAAGGACTTCCTCTGCAGTCATGTGGACTTCTCTCCACATTATGAGGCAGATACAATGGCCCTTCTCATTACAATTGAGGAAACCGAGACCAAGAAGCCAAGAAACCCCAAGTCATGGCCAACAAGTGCTCAGGTACTGCTGGCTTTATATATTCATTACTGCAAAGACAGTGATGCAGGTCCCCAGTTCTGCTCAATTCATGTCCCTCTGCCCTGCAAGGATGCTAACTTCATATGGAGACAGCAGGCCCCTCCCTCTCAGAGGTTAAAAATCTCATAATATTCAACCTTTCACATTTTACTTCAGTAGCTTTCAGTCTATTTACTCACAGAGATGTGCAACCAACACCACCATGAAATCTCACGTTTATAACACCTGGTTTCTGTTAATCCAGAGTTACCACTGTGGTATTTTTAAAAATCAAGTTAAGAGGTGCTAAAATGCAAGACTCGGACTTGCATTTTCTTGTACAGTTGAAAATTATAGGATGATAGAATTGGGGCACTAGGTCTTACACATCATTTGCCCAACTTCTTCCCAGGTTAGAAAAAAACAACTGAACACTTTTTAAATTATGAAAATTATGTGGTACATTTTACTATAAAAATGACAAAAAACCCAAACAAACAAATGAAAAACTAAAAAAGGGAAAAATTTTATGTTATGGACTATGTATTAAGAATTATAAATATCCTGGGCTGGAGAGAAGGTTCAGAGGTTGAGAGCACTGGCTATTCTTACAGAGGACCTTCGTTCAATTCCAAGCACTCACATGGCAACTCACAACTGTCTATAACTTCAGTTCTAGAGGATCCAAAAATCTTCACACAGACATGTGTGCAAACAAAACACCAGTGCACATGAAATAAAAATAAATAATTTTTTTTAAATTCTAAATATCCAAGAGCTTACTTCTAATTGCCTCTGTGTATATGTGTATGTGTGTGTGTATGTGTGTGTGTGTGCGTGCACACACACACACCTACATGAGCCTGTTTATTCAATGATGCTTAATTGAAACAGGGGTTTTCCTTTGGGGACTCTTCTATGATCTCTGTGACACGCATAGTCACAGAGTTTTTTTGATTGTTGATTTTCCATATTCTATATCTATAGTCACTAAAGTTTATTGACTATGTTCTGTTATTGTTTTCATTGTTCTTTAAGGGGGAATTGTGTATGTCTATGCCATTAAATTGATGTTCCTTCATTATCATAACCTACTCTATTTCTGTGGACAAAAACTTTCAGTCCGTCACAACCTTTGTCAAAAGCTTCAGCCTTAGACCACCCGACATTCCTCCCTACTCCCCTGTGGTCCTTGTGAATCTTCTGGTTTCTACCAACCTGTCCATAAGCCAGCTTGCTTCCAACCTACGCCCCTTCCTTCCTCCTCACTGTGGTTTTGCGGTGCTGGGACTAAAGCAGGGCTTCCAGCAGGTTAGGCCAGTGCTGTAGCCCTGAGCTGTAACCTAAACTCCAGCCTGACTTCTTGTCCTCTCCAAGGCTTGCTCTCATTGGCATGTCTATAGGGTCAGTCAGCTGCTAATCCTTAAAGAGTTCTGGAAAGTCTCCCCACCTGGCTTCTATCCTCTGCCCTCACATAGCCACTGGCTTGCTCAGCCCTGGCTTCATTCCCACTGAGTGACAAGAGCTCCTCAAATCATAGCTAGTGCCGCAGCCTCAGGGCTGGCACTGACCCCAGCAGTATATTATCGTAATGTGCTTGGCCAACAACATGTAATGATAAAATAGGATTACAACACACACATCAGGGCTGTTTAAAGTGCGCTCACATACATCTTAGTTTGAGAGGTGTTTAACACAGTTTAACTAAATGCAACACAGAATCTATTGACATGTAGCCATTACTGATAGGCCATAGGATAGAATTTTGTTGTTGGTGGTGGTGGTGGTGGTCCTACAGATCAAAGCCAGGGGCTCATGCCATCTAAGCAAGCTCTCTAACCACTGAACTTTATCCCTAGTCGTTTTTCCTTTATTTGGAGACGGATTTCTTGCTAAGCTGTTCTGACTACCACCACCTCCCACTCCACTTCCTGTCTCAGCCCCCTGAGTAGCTGGGAGTCCCGGCATGTACTACACTATCCATCTGAGAACAGACACGGAATAGAACCAGGACACTCTGCTTACACTGAGAACCAGAAGTAAAAAATAACTTACAGATTTCATCTGCAAATGGAAAATGATTGAATTAAGCCAATAGAACATTATTATCTAAATTGAAGGCTGATAAAGACTGGCCAATTAATTATTCTTTCTGAGTATGGGCCAAGAGTTCAATTATATTTTCATTCCACTAAGTCATGATTTTATAACAATGTTATTAATATAGTTTTAAATTCTCTTTATTCTGAGTCATGACCTCTTTATAGAGTCCAGGTTGGCCTCAAACTCACCCAGTCCTCTGGCCACAGGCTCCCATGTGCTGATGTTATAGGCATGCACCACCAGTCTCAGCTTTATTTACTTGTTTAATTGGCATGATATAGCTTGGGATTGTTGATTATAAAGTTCTATAAAAATTCAGTAAGTACAAAAGGTTGTATTGTAAAATAGCCATCGAAGACTTTTATTCTGTTTTTCAGATACACTTTACCTTGTATGCTCAAGGCTCACAGTGTGGTGTTCTGAGACGCCTGTAGACAGTTACGTAACTAGTGGAGTGAGTCGGGCTGATACGCTTGTCATCTCGCACTGTCACTTTTCTGTGATGAGGACCCTTAGCACAGGTCCTGTAGAGCACAGTCTTCCTTACTGCCCCTCTCAGGTTGTATGTTGCACACCAGATCCCAAGACTCCCTTATTCTCTGAGTCCATTGTATTTCATCGTGTGACCCACACATTCTAATTCCCTTACCATATGGACTCTGTTTCTGTACACATGAGGGTTTAGATCTCACGTGTAAGGGAGACTGTCAATATATTTCTTTTTGTGTCTGATTTATCTCACTTAGAATGATGTCTTCAGACCCATTCATATTGTGGCAAATGGAAGGATTTCCTTTTCAAGGCTGAGTGATAGTGTGTGTGTGTGTATGTGTGTGTGTGTGTCTCTACATCACATTTTCTTTCTTTTTTTTTTAAATCAAATTGGATCTTTATTGAGCTGGAATACAACACATGGAATACAACACAAACATGTATGATACTAGAGTTCATACTTTAAATTCAAAATTGAAAGAATACAAATTGAAAAATAGAAATATTTAGTCATTAAAATGTCTCTCTTGTAATTCTCTTGTGCCTTTTGAGCGGAAGGTTGACACCCACCCTTCTACACCCAGATGTCAGTGCTGGCGTTGGCTGGGACAGAGAGATGGACAGGTGAAATTTCAACCTTAATCCTTAAAACGGAGTTTTTGATTTAGGTATGTAATGGAAAACAGTGACCGTCATAAGTGTGGGCAGCCACTCAGGACAGAGGCCAAGGAACCCAGTGTTAGCTCAGGTTCAAGTAGAGTAAGGCCCCGGGGACTTGGTCTTGAGTCTCACAGTGTGGGTACCTGATCCTGGCCGCCTCTCATTTCAAGAAACCAGCTGCAGCAGAGGGAGGCAGACCCACTGTTCCTACATCGTGTTCTATTTATCTCTTCATCCTCTGGTAGATGAACTTAGCTCATCTCCATACCTTGGTTATTGTGAATGCGAATCCCAGTTTGTTTATTAGAGAAAGCATTGAACCTGAAGAGATAGACATCGAATCAGCAGATCCTGGCTCTGAAATCAGTTTTCTTTGGTGTTTGCTTAGAACTCATGATTTCCTTATGAGGTTTGACCACGTTGACCAGTGGGGTGCTCTCTTCCCCCCATTCCTTCACATTCTACCGCCATTTATTTCCCAGGCTCCTTGGGGAATTTAGATGGCTTAGATTCGGAACCCATTCATATTGTAACTACCTGAGCTGATTACAGGAGCAAGCACTTTTATGTGCCCAGGAAGAAACATGGTGAATGCTTATGTAGGTGATAGTGTATGGCAATTTCAATCCCAGATGCCTCTGAAAACTGTGTTGTTGTTGTTGTTGTTGTTGTCATTTTATTCTAAAACTATGATCAGGAACAGGATTTTGTGGGTGAACTTTACCGCCAGATCTGATCTCATTTGCTGTTTTTCTTACTGTGGACTTCCCTATGGCTTGGAAAGGCCGCTCCGCTCATTAGACATGGCTTAGGAAAGCTCTGAGGGGGTTGAACCAGCATCTGATGGGGGCCAGGGCTTGAGTTTGACAGGCCAGAGGTGCCTCACCTCAAGTCATGGAGTACCTTTACATCAGGGTCTTATTGACGGAGTACAAGTCACAGCCAGCATTTTAATGCTTTACATGGTAAGGAGAATATGAGGCATCTTTAGGAATTCAGATTAATGCACAAGAAAATGTGAGAAATGGAAGAGAAAGGACAGGACAGGGATGCAAATGTTAGTCTCTGGTTAAGTCCTTTTATGGCAAGTGTAAAAATCAGAGTCAGAGCCCAAGAATTAGGGCTCGATGAAGAGGGTTATCCTGATTTAAAAAAAAAAAAGGGACAGGCATAGGTAGGGAAGCCAGATTTACTTACTGGTCTATGACAATCTGGAAAGTACCGTGAAAGGGTGTTGTATATGGTGGTTAGCTACATGTGTACGTGGGCTTCTTGGTTTTTCTTGGCTCTGATAAGGAAATTGTAACAGATCCCACCTCCAAGGATTTCCAGACAGAAGGAATGTCAAATGTCTCCTGTAGGCTAATGCAATAAAACTTAGGTAACCAGCAGGTGGCGTTATTTGGGAACCTTATGGAAACTTCAGAAGGTAGGGTCTTGCAGGAAGTAGATTGCAGGGCCACACCTTTGAAAGTTATAGCTAGCCTCCAGTTCCTTCCTTGATCTCTGCTTCCTGTCTGCCATGAAGTTAACAATCTCCACCACACTCCCTCTGCTGTGTGTGGGACTAAACTACTGCAGACTGAGCTCTGAAACTGTGAGTTAAAATAAAATACCGCTCCCTGGGTGCTGTTCTCCTTAGGTGTCCGTCACAGCAATGCAACCATAACTGAGGAGAGAACGACAGAAACAGATCCAGCGATTCATTATGTTTGTATAAATACATAGATCGGTTCTATCTATACTAAGCCAGGGGAAGATGCCCTCACTGCTTGTGACTGGTTTCCTAAGCATGAGTCCCTCCTCTGGGAATGAGGGGAAATCAAGCCAGGCACAGAGTCTATTTCACAGAGAACACACAAGGTGAAGAAACAGAAAGGGAAGGGATCCAAAGACAAAAGGCCACGCCAGGACTTGAGTGTGACCATTCTTTTCAATAGAGGAGGCCGGGGACTTCTTAGAAGTCTCAAAGCCAGAAAACCTCATCATCTTTGTTTACGTGACTGTGCTGGCAAGTGATTGAACTGGTCTGCGCCTCAGGTGAGTTCTCTGCGCTTGCTAGAGGAGGCCCAGACATTGGAATGTCACAATAAATAGCAGCGCTTAATGTTCAAAAACTGCTCAGCCCCTTTATGGATGCTCCAGTGCTCCTGTAAGTATTCAGACTATAGTAGAAGCCAATACAAAACGGATCTTTAAGGTCCTTCTTCCCCACCAAGTAAATGCTATTTAAATATCCACTTGCTTGTGATATGTTTATAAAAAGATAAAGACAGAAAGAATATGTTCTGTGTGGGTGTGGTGAGGTATGAGGGAGAGGGGGTGCCTCAGCAGGCCCATGCCAAGGCATCCCTTCCCCCTGAGGGACCAGCCACACTAAGGTATAGCATAGAATAGAGTTTATTCAGGGCACGGGGAGGGGAGTTAAGAGGGTAGTAGAGGCAGAGAAAGGCAGAGAGAAGGAGAGAGTAGAGAAGTAGGGACCGGCCATGGCCATGAGAACAAGGAGAGAGGGGGAAGGGAAGGGATGGGGAAGGGAAAGCAAGAGCAGGAAAGAAGCAAGAGATGAAGAGAACAAGAGAAGGAGGAGGGGCAAGCAGTGGGTTTTATAGTGTGCTAGGCCTGCCTGGCTGTTGCCAGGTAACTGAGGGGTGGAGTTTAGACAGAATTCTGACAGCGAGAACATCCTTTTAGCTTTTACTTGACAAAACAGCCCACAAATAGATTGTGTAGTCAGTAGGTCTGCGCCAAATGAAGGTAGACATGTTATTCAGAAGTTGGCCACTAACAAGGAAAAATCAGATAGTCTAGCCACCCAGCTCCAGAATTCAGAGTTCAGACAGCTCAGCCATCCCCAAGGACATTGTTTTCTTCCCTGAATTCTACTCAAGACCCCGACTCACATAAGCCAATGGGTTTGCTTAAAATTCATCCCATGACTTCAGGAAGAGCAACAAAAATAGGCAAAAGGCTAGGCAGGAGCAAGCCTTACAGGGAGCTTCTGGAGTATGAGTTCCTAACCCTCGGTGTAGACTGAGTAGGAGGGAGCTTCTGGAGTATGAGTTCCTAACCCTTGGTGTAGACTGGAGTAGGTTTCAAACGCATAAAAGACACAATTTCAGTATGAAGAGCCATTTGTATGTTTTCATATGTAAATAAACACCATATATAAATAATATATAAATACATTATCTTGAACCCAAGACATCAACACATTAACAACAAATTTATAAATGTTTTTCCATAGGAAGAAACAAACAGAAGAGATCTCAGTCTGAGGCAAGGGTGGTTAGAATCTAGGGTATTGATGTGTCTTGGAGTCTCTTAGATAAAACTGCCTGCTGCTGGCTGCTGCTGGCTGCTGCTGTCTTTGTGCAGACCCTTCACATCTGCAGTGTTTCATGTTTCCCAGTGGGGGGTGGGGGCTTCAACTCTTGGGAATCAAAGGATGAGAGATCCTTTCCCACCCCCCCTTTCTTACCAGGCCTTGGAAGTCTCCAGAGGGCTTTACAGCTCTGTTGGATCCTCGTTAGAGGGAAGGGAAGGGAAGAGGCACAAAGACAGCCCTGTGTCAGAGGAAGCCTCTTGCTGGCTGGCTTTGACCTTGATTCCCATTCCTTGTAGAATTACAACCAACAGGCAGATCAGTATTGACTCCAATAGCCCTGTTCGATAGACCATACCCTTTGTCTTTTCCTTACAGAGAAAGACAGGGGTGCACAGGAAAGGTAAGGGGGAAATTAAAAGACTGTTTTTGATGATTTACCTCCTAAAACAAGAAGTGAAGAATGAATATGAAATGAGTATCTAAGTGTCGGCCTTCTCACTCTGAGCAGGGCACTCTCAGGACTGAGCTGGGGTGTGAACCTGGCCTGGAGTTCTTCACCTCATGGTAAGAGCCACAGTTCAGTGCTAAGCTTCTAAGGGGAATAGATATTTGATATTGATTTGTGTGTTTGATTCTCATTGTAAAAGCCTAATGCGTTTGCTTGTGGTTGTTGCTTTCTGACTTTGTGTTCACGGCCCTTGCCCTTGCCTGTTGGTCATGTTCAGGGCCAAAAGCCCCTTGACTCCTGCCCTGGCTGGCCTCAGTCGGCTGCCAGAGATCACTGGAGTTGGAAAGGACCCGAATGAGTCAACCCCAGCACAGAAAGTTAAATGTTGTTAACTTTCAGATTTATAGGAAAGATTGCAAGTTTTCTAAAGTTATTTCTAAAATTACTGAAGCCCGCAGCTGAGAAGAAAGTCAGAAAATTTCAATGTAGAATCTGTGAATGTACAGCATGCTATCCAATTCCTCACAGCGGGGCCCCTCCCACAGCGCGCATGCGCGCGGCCATCTACCCCTTTCTGTAGGCCATAGCTCCCCTTAGACCAAACAAAAACCCTTTCTTCTCTCTGCAATTCTTTAAAAGCCAACAATAACAACACCAGGTTGTCACCATTCCTCCAAGGAAGTGGCTCCTCCTTCTTTTCCCGCCTGGGGGCTTTATAAGCTGCGGACAGCCCATTGGGGAAGGGAGAGACCTTTTCTGCAGTGGAGTAGCCTCTGATGCTGTGAAGAGCACCTCAGCCATGCTCCTGTAAGCCGCCCTAACTAAACTCATCAAGTCACCAAAAAATACAAATAACAAGACTTAAATAAGAGGATGACTAGTTGGGGAGAAAATGGTGATTAGTGGGGGGGATGGGCAAGAGAGGGTACTGGAGGATAAAATACATTATGTACATATGTGAAAAGTCATAACAAAACCTGCTTTCATAATTAATACATGCTAATAAAAGTCTTCAACTCTTCATTGAAAGGTTAATTGCCCTTGTGTATTGTGTGGGTGTCTCGTTTTAAAAACCCATGTTTAAATAGTTATATGCAACCTATTAATCTGTAACCGAGTCTGTGGCAAGATCAACAACTTTCTAGATAAATCCAAGGGTAGAGAAGCTACCTGAAGACTGGAAGTCAATCACACACAACAGTGTCAGTAATTAGCATCCTTCCCTGAATTTTCTTATGGAAGGAAATAATATGAAAGTCCCAAGACTTGTATTTCAAGAGAGATAGCTGTTCCTATGAAGATAAAGAAAGAAATTTTCATAAATGTTCTGGGAAAAAAAACCCAGACTATTCCCAGACCCCCGTGATATCTCAAGAGTCCTCCTGGAAGCCCGTTTGCCCACACCTCCCACTGCTTACAGCTCGGATACCACAGCCAAACTGGGAGGAGACCAGGCTCTCCCCATTAGCTCTGCTTCTCCTGCACTATGGGGCCATTTAATAGCAAAACTGCCGGCAAGAACTCGAAAATCACAGCACTGACTGCACACAGGAGCCTTAATCACTGCTGGGAGACCGGAAGCCGGGAGGAAGGCGGAGTACACATCTCTGCTCACAGGGACTCATGGGGCAGTGAGGCTCACTGCTTTACTGCGAATGCCACGGAAGTGCTGTTATGTAAATTTTCCTTTCACAAGAAGGCTATTTGCAAACACAGAATCTGCAAGGGATAAAGACTGACTCTGTTCTCTTACTCAGAGGAAAATTACAGTGCAAGGATAAAGATAAGTAGCACGTGGTGCTGGGGCTTGGTGATTGGAGAGAAAGCAAAGGTTGTAAGACTTACAAGCCAAGAGATACCTGGTCAGTTACAGTGAGGTGTTGCAGTATGTGGACTCAGTGTGCAGACTTTCTGAGAGAAGCCTGAAGTCTGGCTAATGTGAATAAGGCCTCTCTTGTTCCGAAAGTGTTTATTATACTGTGGAGAAGGCTCAGTGGGGAAGAACATTTGCTGTGTATGCACCAAGACCTGAGTCTGGGTTCCCAGGTGGAGTGGCCACTTGTGCACATAGGACCCCAGTGAGGGCGGAGACAGAAGGATGGCTAGTGTTTGCTGGCCACTAGTCTGGGTAATGAGATGACCTGTGCCAAAGGAATACAGTGGAGGGTAATAGAGCAGAACATCCGATGTTCTCCAACGACCTCTGCGTGTGCACACATGCACACGCATTCCCCATGCCTTTGTACACACACAGAGAACGCTTATTTAGTGAAGCACCACCATCAAATGTGGGCCCGTGTACCTGTCGAGGGAGACCCGGCTGTGGGTGCAGGTCCTTGGTCCTTTCTGTCAGCTGGGAACACTGAGAGTCCTGTTCCATTGCTCCATCATAGCAGGTTTAGATAAGAAGCAACAGCCCATGATTTTAAAGCTTTATTATAGAAAAGTAGGGGAAAGAAAAGAGACAGAAGGATAAAGAGAGAAAGAAGAGATAGAGAAGAGGTGAGAGCCGGCCATGGCCACGTGGAAAGAGAATGGGGAGAAAGGGGGAATGGGGGCGGGCCAAGAGAGTAAGAGAAGAAAAGAGGCAGAGAGAACTGGGCAAGAGTGAGGAGGGGCCATGCAGCCCCCTTTATAGTGGGCCGGGCTACCTAGCTGTTGCCAGGTAACTGTAGGGGTGGAGTTCAGCCAGAGTACCAGGGGCTTGGGGCAGGCATTGCCCTGTGTGACTGATGTGACTGATGGTCACAGGGTTATGGAGTTGAGGGCTCATGGTATCAGCCTGGCGAATAGGAGTATGGGAAAACAGCCTTCAGTCCCTCGTGTATTAAATCCACTGGGTCGCCAGGGTTCAAACCTAGCTCAGCAAGAACATAGACTGCCTTTCACGGTCCAACAGTGAAACACGCCACACCTCACTATGTCTGACTCGCCCTGGGACCTCCTGTTTATACTTCCTTCCCATGGGTTTGGAGCAGGGGTTTTCAACCTTGGTACTGCTGACATCTGGGGTGGGTAATTTTTTTTGTAGCATCCCTGCTACACACCATAATGTGCCAAACCCATTAAGTCATCACTCATCCCTGAGTTTTGAAAACTAAAATGGCCTCCAGACATGGCTCTATGTCCTGTGGAGGTGAGAGGGAGAGTCCAGCGGGGGCCACAGTGGCGCACTAAGGGGCTCACATGCTTTCCCTGCTCCTGAGATCCCTATTTCTCCCGCTTCTAGTTCCTCAATCATCTTTTTCCTCCCTAAGCCCACCCATGTCATACACAGCGGAAGGTCTCCTGCCTCAGCACCCACAGTCTACCTTCCGTACTCTACAGACTATCACTGCCAAGTTGGTGTTTCCTGGGGCCAGCTTTGAAGGCATGTTTCAATCTCATTTACTCCAAGCCCACTTTAAAAACGTTAATCAATGCTTCATTTAACAAGACTCCTTCTTGAGTATCCTGTGTAGTTGCTTATCAGAAGAGACTGTGAGATAGATAGAACGCATGCCCTGGAGACTCATGAGTTCTGGCCAAAACGTTCTGAGTTGTGGACTAGTATCATCATGACCCTTTCTTTCTAAATCTTCCTGACCTTCTGTGGTGTTGGTAAAGTAAAGTCTATATAAAAGCTTTGGCTATGAGATGATAGCAAAATGTAGTTAAGAATTCTTACATTTCTTGATCTTGCTGAACCTCATTTTGTTTATGCAAATGTGAATGAGAGATAATATTTGCAATTTTAAGATCACATGGTGATCTCTGGAAATGACATCATTTCCTTCTTCCTTGTGCTGGGGAACCAGTGGCCCTGCTCATTTTTGTGCCTTTTTCCTTTCATTTTGTGGAATTGCTATTGGTCTACTTTTAGAAGCCCTGTGTGCTGTTAAACCTACTGTGTGCTGTTAAACCTACTGTGTGCTATTAAATGTACTGTGTGCTGTTAAATGTACTATGTGCTGTTAATCCCAGTAAATTGATGTTTACTACAGATCTAATTAATATTTCCATATGGTTCATATGTATATATGTACATATATATATACATATATATATGTGTGAACAGGGTTTTGTTTTTTAGGAGCTTATTTATTTATTTTATATACATGATGAGTACACTGTAGCTGTCTTCAGACACAGCAGAAGAGGGCATCACATCCCATTACAGATGATTATGAGCCACCATGAATTGAACTCAGGACTGCTGGAAGAGCAGTCAGTGCTCTTAACCACTGAGCCATCTTTCCAGCCCTAATATATATTTGATAATTCCAATTTCTTCTTTGAAATTCCTTATGTGTTCATTCTGGGTCCATCTTTGGACATAGTTACTTAGCTGTCTTGAAATGTTTAACCCTGACCTCTGAGGTAGCTGGTACGTATGTAACACGGGTCTGGCTTGAAGCCATGTTTATTGCCTCTTTTCCTCCTTTCTTCTTCTCAGTTGTGGCTCTCATTTTTTGTTCCTGGACATGTTTCAATGATGTCTTATTATTTTCTGAACATTTTGAACAATGCATTAAAAACTCCAGCCTTGGGCTGGAGAGATGGCTGCTCTTCTAGAGGTCCTGAGTTCAACTCCCAGCAACCACATGGTGGCTCACAACCATCTGTAATGAGACTTGGTGCCCTCTTCTGGCCTGCAGTCATATATGCAGGCAGAATGCTGTATACATAATACATACATACATACATACATACATACATACATAAATCTTTAAAAAACAAAACAAAAAAACAAAAAACAAAACCCCTCCAGCCTCTGCGTCCTTAACTTGGGCAGTATGATTGTTGGTGTTACCATATAATGAGCCAGCAATCACTTTGGCCTGGTAGAGTCTTAGTGTTCTCCTTTGTCAAGGTGATCTCTGTACATCCCAATGTGATTATCAAAATTTCAAACTATCAGGGATCAAACTCTTGTGCCTCTTAATTGGACAGGTGTAGACCCTCCCCCGACTCCCCTCCCCACTTGATTCCTTCATCCTCACAGCTGTTGCTTGCCTCTAGACCAGTGGTTCTCAACCTGTAGGTCACGACCCCCAGGGGAATCACATATCAAAAAATTACATTACAATTCATAATAGTGGCAAAATGACAGTTATGAAGTAGCAACAAAGTAATTTTATGCTTGGGAGTCACCAGAACAAGAGGAACTGTATTAAAGGGTTGCAGGATTTGGAAGGCTGAGGACCACAGTTCTAGAGCCCTCAGAACGCCTCCTCGGCCCCCACAATTCAGGAGTTACCCTAAGATTTGGATGGAGGTAAAATGCATATTTGAGGGTCCCCAGTCCTTGGCGCCCTTCTTCATAGGATAATATGCTCTGCCCCACAATTTGTAGCTGTTTGGGTAGAATAAAGTCTATCTTCCCACATCTCTGGCCATGAGACCTCGGTTTTCTAGCTGATGTTGCCTTAGCAGAAACTATCCTGTAAAAGTCTGCTTTCCTTCAATCTTGTCTCAATCACTCTCCAGAGCCTTCAAATGAGTTTTTAAATACTTATTTTGCCTAGGGTTTGTGATTAAAATCTATACAGGTGTTATTCACATAAAAGTTAGTTTTCCCATAAGCACTCACATTGTTATTTACAATGCAGTGTTTGATGTATAGCCAATAACTGTGAGATATTTGAAGAATCTCTGGTCAAGGCAGGAAGAAATCAACATAGGCCAAAGGTTGTCCTGATATTGGTGTTACCAGATTAGGATCTCTATAAATAAAAAGATGTGAAGATATAGACTAGGAAAAATATGATATATATTAAGGGTTATACACATGTTGTGTATGTATGTATGTATGTATGTGTATATATGCATATATATTTCTATAATAAACAACAAACAATTTGATTTTAAAGCTGACACAAACAGATGCTTCATATAAATATATAGTAATGTCTCTTGCACAAAAACAGATTATCAGAACTAGTCATTATTACTAAGTAAGTCTGAGTGGTAGGAAGGACATGGGCCACTGCTGCTAGAAAATGAAATGCATCTTGGAAAACTGTTAATTTATTATATAACAAACTGATAAAACCACAGTTAGGAACTTACCTAGAAAGATGAAATTATGCATTAATAAAAGAGTTGCAAGAGTGTTCACGACTGTGTTAATAGAAGGGCCTAACACTAGAGAAACCAAGTGTCTGCGGACATGGGTAGACGAAGAGTGGACGAAGGTGAGGCATGATGGGACCTGTATTCCCAGCCCTCTGGAGGAAGAAGGATTATACAGTTTAAAGGCCAAAGGTCTTATCTCATAGAAGATAAAGACCATCACCAAAAAAATTCAGTCTGGAGCACCTTTGTAATAGCATGCTAGTCAACAGTATAAGGGGTTGTAACAGTTAAGACTGTAACAGTACAGTTGCAGGTGTGTAGATCTCAAAAGCATCATGCTGTGTGAAAGCAACTCACAGGCAATACACAGTGCCTGGCTCTGTACAAATGAGGATGGTATAGTTAATCCCAAAGATGGGAGGGGAAAGACTACCAACCCAAATCATCATGGCCAAATTAATTAAAACAAGCAATTAAATAAAGCAAGCTTTTTTTAGTTATATACACAGGCTGCCTTCCTCTAAGGTAGGCTTTGAGAAGTCAGCCTTGGATGTGAGAAAAGCAGGGTTTTATAGATCAGGGGTAGGGTGTTTTCAGACAGGTGTTTTCAGGTGTTCAGGGGCAGAACACAAGTATAACAAGTTAGTCATAATGACCTCCTGAAACAAAGGCATGGTTGCAAGGTGGCACAACAAGGTAGTCATAACAACAGGTAGCCATAACAACAGGTAGTCATATAACCCTTTGAAACAAGGCTAGGTTTGCAAGATAGTCATAAACAACTTATTGAGGTCATATAACCTTTTGAAATAAAGGCAGGGTTGCGAGATGGTTAAAAAAAATTTTTTTTTGAAACAAAGGCATGATTCAAAACAGGAGCAGACATTACAGAACCATTAAGTCAAGGTTACCATGAGGCATAGAATCCTTGAGAAACAGGTTTAATCATAAACAGAAATGAACCTAGCTTGTCTTTACTATAAGATGGCGTTTAAGCCTAAGGTGGAGACGGGCTGGTTCTTCAGCAAGATACATGCAGAGACTTATAAAACACAACAGTGACCTAAGAAATGGCGACAAGAAGATAAACTGACATGTGGCTTGGAAGACTTAGCTATGGTGGAAAGAACACAGCAAATAAAAAATGATAATAGGATGTCAGCATGAGAATAATATGGTGAAAACAGTATTTCTCCGACATTATCCTCGAAGTCTGCTGAGGGGCAGGAGGACACAGAGCTGGGAAGCACAATCTATTACAGAACATGGCTCATCTATGAGTGACAGACAGACCCACAAATGTCTTAACATTAGGGTAGATTTCTTATGCAGAACTTACTCTATGTTTTCTTTTTAATGCGTTATTTGGAACACTGTGGTTGTTGTTTATTGTTATTTAGATGTTTGGTTTTGCTTTGCTCGGGGTGGAACACAGGCCCTGGTGCACGCTAGGCAAGTACCCTACCACTGAGCCACACCCTCACCCTGGAGCCTGAAGAAGGGTCCCTGGTGGTTAGATGTCCTCAGTAGAGAAGTGGACAATAGTCTTTCCCGCTGCACTCTCAGTGTTATGTCCCAGTGTGAGTGTTTGTGAGCACACAGAAAAAAAATAATCTTGAAAGAAAAGCCTCCCTCAAGTGGGAATGCTATTTATTAACAGACGGCCAGCATCTCTCATTATTAATGAAGGCACCTGGGCAAATTTGAGGCTTATCGGCTCCCACAATTGCTGTTTCTGTAGAAACTAATTCAGAAGTATGTAGTAACCATAGTAACGTGAGGGCATGTTGCAGAAGTGTTTAAGAGAGATGAAAAATCTTTCCTTCTTCTGTGATCTGATTCTCTACTCCGATCCTCCTCTCCCAGGACACTGGAGCAGGGGTAGGAGTGGGAGGATGGGAGGGAGGCTGGACTGGTGTCAGCCTCTTGATCGGCACTCCTTGCTTTACAGACACAGTCTAACCTGGCCTAGACACATTAAATAACAGATCATGTCACAGTTTCTGTTAGTATTCTGTCTAAGCTCCACCCCACAATTACCTGGCGACAGCCAGGTATGCCCCTTCCATAGTTGCCTGGCAACAGCCAGGTAGACCTGGCCCACTATAAAAGGGGCTACTTGCCCCTCCTCTCTCTCATGCTCTTGCCTCTTGGCACTCTCACCTCTCTGCCCCTTTGGCTCCCCTCCCCTCCCCCCTCTCTCCACGTGGTCATGGCTGGCCTCCACTCCTCCACTTCTCTCTCTCTCTCTGCCTCTCTCTGCCTCCACTAAACCATTAGCTTCCATCCTCTGCCCAGAATAAACTCTACTCTATACCATGTCTGTGTGTGTGTGGTCCCTCAGGGGGAGAGTGCCCGGGCATGGCCCGTCTAGGCACCCCCTTCCCCATGGCGCCTTATACCATTCTCTAAACGCCTTTCTCTCTTTATGAACCCATCATTTGGTGCCAAAACCTGGGAACAACAGTTTCTGCAACCGTGGAAGACAATGCAGCCTGTATGAACATTTTTCTTTTGCTTGGAGGGATAAGAATAAGAGTCACTAAATGTAAAATCAGAAAGTGTCCCATATTCTTTAAATATCCCATAACAAATCCCTTCCATGATCTTCAGGACAGTCGCCATTTTGAATTAGTGTGATAGAGATGCACCCTAAGCATCTAATCTGAAGGAGCTTATATGGTTTCTTTCCTAAAACACTTAGCTGAGTGTCCTGTTAAAGCCATCTTTGGGATCTAGCATCTTTGGCTTGTTTCTGTCACCTTCAGGGTCTCGGTGGCTCACAGTGATATCTGCCTTCTTACCTCCACAGTGGGTGAGGGGGAGAAGGTATCCCACAGCTGACACGTCGTACTACTTTTGCTTCTAATCACTTTGGTTAGAAGTTAATCCCAGTATGACACCTGGCTGAAGCAAGGCTAAGAGATGCAGTCTTCATTCTGGTGTGGAGATCAGTTATAGACGTACTTTCATTTGGTTTCTTCATTTAGAAGCATTGCTGCTGGGAAGACAGAACTAACTCTTCCCCATGTGGCTGTGAAGCTTAAAGCACCTGGGCCTAGTTCTAGGGCGTGAGGCAGGAAGTGCTAATGTTGCCTTTGAGCATTGGCTCTGGGCTCCGGAGTGTGGAGCAGCGCTGAAATCCTTATGGAGGGAGGCATGATTAGCTCACTCTCCGGATCCCCAGATCCTTTTCTCAATTCTCCACCCTCCAAAATTCTCAACTGATAACTTATTGGGTGTCACTTTTTGCTGTAATCTATTTAGAGAAGCACTCTTTCTAATTAGGTGTGGCTTTAAAAACCTAATCATTATAGTTGCTGGGATTTGTAAAAATGGCTTGGAGGTTGGGGCCCAGAGATCTCTCTTTCTGAGTAAACTATCTTTAGTTCATCTTCATAGATAAATATGTGTGTCCACTTGGCTCTGCAGTCATTTTTCACTTTAGGTGCTAACCTTTTAGACATATGGATTTCTGTCACAATATTTAAAGCATACAGATTTTGTAAGTGTGACTTAAGTTTTAGTAATGTAAACTGTTGAGTCTACATTACTAGGAAAAATGTAAGTAAATTCAGATTAAAAGACCATTTTTAAAAACTACCATTTTTAAAATTACACTGGGTGGTGGTGGTGCACGCCTTTAATCCCAGCACTCTGGGAGGCAGAGGCAGGCGGATTTCTGAGTTCGAGACCAACCTGCTCTACAGAGTGAGTTCCAGGACAGCCAGGGCTACACAGAGAAACCCTGTCTTGAAAAAAAACAAATCCAAAAAACAAACAAACAAAAAAAACCTTTTACAATAAAAATAGGGAAGCCGGCCTGCCTGCTTTTCATGGCTTCTGAAATGTTCTCATGCACAGTCCCATTTCTGCCTCTGTTCCTCACAGTTTGAATTAGTCATAAATTAACAGTTGTCAATCAAATTTTTAAAATCTCCAAATATGACTTATCATTATTTTAAGATAAGCATACTCTATTTTAGTGAGTAGAATATTACTACAAAATATAGGAAATCCAAATTCTAGTAATAATAATTATGGTGACTTCTAGAAAACAAAGCCCTTCTTCCACAGGAAGTGCTATGCACAATTCAGAGAATTTGACAAATTACTCTGGATTGTTCTAAATGATGAACACATTTCAATTCTGTAAAAAAAAAAAAAAAAAAAAAAAAAAAACCAGTGCATCGCTGATATTAATGAGCGGCGCAGCAGTATTGGAATAATCCACTGACTGTCAGCCACTTGAGTCATTTGTTGACCAGGGAAAGCAGGGTGGGGAACAGCCTTTTGCATTCAGGATTCAGGATTCAGGATTTCAAGGAGATGAGAGTAAGAACTGGGAGGCTTAGCGTGTTCCCACACGGATGGCACTCTTATGTCCTATACTGGCTACCCAAAGAGCTTTAGAAATGACCGCTCCAAAAAAAAAAAAAAAAAAAAAAAAACCCGGACGGCTCCAAAGTAATTTTGTTAATGCATAAGAGATGGGTCCTTTCTTTGTTCTTTGATGGGCAGAAGCAGGATGCATCTTAACAGGTGTAAGACATGGCTACAAATCTCAGTTTTGCTTAACGAATATCTGCTTCCTCATCCTAAAACGTAATGAACTTTTAGTGTTTTGGATTTGTTCCCCCCCCCCCCCAGACAGGGTTTCTCTGTGTAGCCCTGGCTGTCCTGAAACTCACTCTGTAGACCAGGCTGGCCTTGAACTCAGAAATCTGCCTGCCTCTGCCTCCCAGAGTGCTGGGATTACAGGTGTGCGCCACCACCGCCCGGCTTGTAATGAACTTTTAATTTGAAGAATATAAGAGAAGGCTGCAGAAAATTACATTAAACTGGGCAAAACGGTAGTGGCTAAGGAAACAAAGGAATGAAGGGAGACAGGAAGCTGACAGAAGAGTCAAGATGGAGATGGCATGCAGTTAATGTGTTGAAACCCTGAAACCGAGGAGCAGGAGCAGGCACAGGAAGAGGGAAGTCCGGGTTTTCTTATCTCTTCTGCTAAGCTGTGGATGCAAACCAAGCACCGGGGTCAGTTACTTCATTTTCTGAGTGGGCAGCCAGCTCGCTCTGCACATGTGCCGTGCCATTTCCAAACTGCGGGGAAATGCTGACCTTGTTTGCTGAATGCCAGACTTTATATGTGAGATTATGAGAACAGGGATCTGATATAACCCAACTCCTGTGAGGGATTATTTTACAATAAATTCCTTTGTTTTGATATACTCAGCATTGGAGTTTGTGCCTTTGAGAATGGCATATTTGAATAGAATTAATGGCTAATGTACTGGGACCCGAGGTTAATACAAGAATTTTTTTTTTAATTTGGAAAGCAAATAAATATTAATATTTTTAATTCCCTGATAGCATAGATTCTAATTACAAACTAACTTATGATCTACCTAAAGAAGTAGGCTTAAAAACAACCTTCCAGAATAGTCTATTTTTAATCTGGATCAAAATGATTAATCCATAGGCATAATTGTGTTCTCTTGTAAGGGTTTCTCTTCCATGCTTGTAGTAAAGTGGACTAAACACCAGAGATGAGTAGATTGTCAGTCATCGCTTAGTCTCTGGAAACACTCATCTGATTTTATAGATGCTGCCCCTTACAGACTGCATTAGGAAGCTTTTCATGCATGTTTAAAATACTTAGTGAATAGTAATTGAGTAAAACTCATGAACTTAAGTATCGAATGAAATATAAATGTTGTAACTTCAAATTTGTGGTCATTGTATGCATGGGTTCCAGGGGTCACCTTGTCTCGGCTTCCTTGTCTGCATAAATCATACATGGAGTGGTGTAATAGACACAGAATTTATTCTCTCACTATCCTGTGGGGCAGAAGGCTAACATCTGGGTCTGTGGGGTTGCCTTCCCTTTGGACACTCTCGGACACAGCCTACTTTCTCCCCTGCCCAGCTCCTAGAAGTCCCTCCTCCTGCTTGTCATAGCCACTTCCTCAGTCTTCAAAGCCAGAGCAGGCTTCTCTCAGGCCTCTCCTGCCTCCCTCTTCAGCCCTTGTGAACGCTCTGACTGACATCCATGTGATCTCCCTGACGGCTTATTAGGAAACTTAATTTCACCCACATCTTTAATTCCCTTTTGCCTGATAACGTAACAGATTCATGGACTCCGTGGGAGGATACAGACATGTCCGGGACGCCATTACTCTACCTGCCACACAGTTTCCCTATTGTATAATCTCCACCATCAAACTGTGTTTGACAGGGGCTAGAGAGATGGCTCAGTGGTTAAGAGCAGGTACTGCTCTTGCAGAGGACCAGAGTTAGATTCCTAGTACCCATCAGGTATCTCACAACTACCTGTATCTCCAACTCTAGAAGATATGATATTCCTTTCTGAACTCCAAAGTACCTGCACTCAAGTGCATAACCCAAACACACAGAGAACTAAAACTAATAAATATTTTAAAAGATATGCTTTACAATCAATGTGCTAAGATGTTGTTTCATAGTTTATTGGCAATGTTCTTTCTTATTGGAACATAAAATAAGATTGAATCTTGTAACACAGGGCTCTTAAATCCAGTGAGTCAGTAACTTCAAAGTAATAAGTCAAACTAATATACTTAAGGATTTATCTGGTTTTTTTCCACCAATCATAAATCACCCTCTTAAGATGTCAAACTTATTTCCACAGATAGATAAATTAATTCTGTGATCAGTTCCTGGACTTCAATTACTAAATCTTAAAGCAATGCATTTTTAAACCTCAGATGGACACTATTTAGAGAGGTTAGCTAGTTAAATTGATGATGTCCACTATAAATGACTTTTAAGGCAATAGAGTCCTTGTAAATTCACTCTGGCTTGTAATATTTCTTTTAGGGTTTTTGTGTGTGCACACGCATGTTTGGGGAATGGCTTGTTTTTATGGGTCATGTGTGTACATATGAGGAGTCTGGAGGTCAGTCTAGGGAATCATTCCTCAAGAGCTGGGCATTGGATAATCAAACCTAGAGCCCCATTCTTACATAGCCATAGACTGATTGAACTATTGCCTGAGCCCCTTTTTACATTTTATAGACAATCTTGATCTTTTGATAATAATTTCTCATTTCTGAATACCTGCTGTGGTCATTTTCCATTGAACTTGCATATCTGAAAGATTCTTAGGGAGTGTTGAATGAAACTTTCTGCGTTTGATTGGCAGCACCCCCAATGGTCAGTGTACACTGCATAATGTTTCCCTATTCTTCAGAGACTCAACTGCCACAAGACTCTAAAGGAGACAGCTGTGTGTCATAGAGTGGGATTGAAGTCAACAGTGGACTGTATGTGTGATGGCTGGCCCATAAGATTCTATTGCTTAACTTGGGCATCACACTGATGTAAAGGACAAGTAGCCTCACAGTGCAATCCTCAACACCTCATATGAAGCAGGAAATGGTTGATGAGAGTTACCAGGGAGAGACTGGGGGCCTCCCTTAGACCCTGGGGAGAGTACCAGGGAGAGACTGGGGGCCTCCCTTAGACCCCGGGGTGGGGTAAGGTAATGGGTAGTAAATGCTACCTTATCTCAAGACTCTTGAGGCTCTGATTAGTATTAGGAAAGACCAAAATAAATCCCACTGTGATGTTATTAATAAACCATCTCATAAGTATGAATAAAATGCTCTGTGTTAGGGCTGGAGAGATTCAATGGTTAAATGCTCTGTGTTGGGGCTGGAGAGATTCAATGGTTAAATGCTCTGTGTTGGGGCTGGAGAGATTCAATGGTTAAATGCTCTGTGTTGGGGCTGGAGAGATTCAATGGTTAAATGCTCTGTGTTGGGGCTGGAGAGATACAATGGTTAAATGCTCTGTGTTGGGGCTGGAGAGATACAATGGTTAAATGCTCTGTGTTGGGGCTGGAGAGATACAATGGTTAAATGCTCTGTGTTGGGGCTGGAGAGATACAATGGTTAAATGCTCTGTGTTGGGGCTGGAGAGATACAATGGTTAAATGCTCTGTGTTGGGGCTGGAGAGATACAATGGTTAAATGCTCTGTGTTGGGGCTGGAGAGATACAATGGTTAAATGCTCTGTGTTGGGGCTGGAGAGATACAATGGTTAAATGCTCTGTGTTGGGGCTGGAGAGATACAATGGTTAAATGCTCTGTGTTGGGGCTGGAGAGATACAATGGTTAAATGCTCTGTGTTGGGGCTGGAGAGATACAATGGTTAAATGCTCTGTGTTGGGGCTGGAGAGATTCAATGGTTAAATGCTCTGTGTTGGGGCTGGAGAGATTCAATGATTAAATGCTCTGTGTTGGGGCTGGAGAGATTCAATGGTTAAATGCTCTGTGTTGGGGCTGGAGAGATTCAATGATTAAATGCTCTGTGTTAGGGCTGGAGAGATTCAATGATTAAATGCTCTGTGTTGGGACTGGAGAGACTCAATGATTAAAAGTGCTTGCTGCTCTTCAAGAAGATCTGTGTTAAGTTCCCAGCACACGTCAGACAGCTCACAACCACTCATAACTCCAGTGCCAGTAGGTCCAACACCCCCTCCTAGTCTCTGTGGGTCCTGCACACACGGCACACACACACACACACAGCTCAATGTTTATAGGTAAACATCATTCTCTTTAAAACCATACTGGTGATTTTTGAAAAAAAATTACATGTTGAGAGAATTAATTTAACATGGAGCCAGGTCAAGAGTTTTAATGGAATCCAGTAGCTGGATCCTTGCAACTATTGTATCAAAGACCTTGAATGTGGCCAGCTTGCCTCTTCTATCCTTTTCTTTAGTAGGTCTATATTTATAGCTCATTAACAATGGTGGTTTAGGAAGATGAGCTGTATACACACACACACACACATATATATGTGTGTGTATGTATATGTATATACACATGTGCACATATATATGTGTACATAGAAGGACATGCATATACACATAATTAATTGTTCAAGTGCTCCCTGTAAAGCATCTGTCAACATGTTTTGTGATCTTTATTGGTTGCTTCTTTATGGGTAGTAAATTGACAATTCACTCCATGACCAGCCATGAGATCATATGACTGAAATCATGTGACTACTGACCTCCAACTCTCAACTCTTAGTGAATCCTAGGTAATTTTGTCCACATGTGGAGCAAACACGGGGTCTGACTAGAAATGAGCTGAAGGAAGGGAGTCTGAGCACATCGTGGCAGCTTCTGAAATGGACAGTCTGTGTCTGGGTGGCCACTGTGCCAAACCCAAGTTCTTACTTTGAAATCAAGGACTAATCGCTAGAGTGATGACAGGCTAGACAAACACAAGCTTCAGGTCATAACAACCATTTCCTCCTTCCTTCTCAAACTAAATCCATAGGGATTAAAGATAAATCTCATGTTGCCAATAGCAACAGTAACTAGAAATAACTCTAAGGGCTGAAGCTGTTGATCATCAGGTTTAATTCCCAGGAGAAGAGAAAATCTAGCAGGCATGCAGTCCAAATAGAAAAGGTTTTGAACACAAGTTATTAACTCCAGAAGTTACTTCCTAATTATTGGCACAGACCTCAGATCATGCCATCGTCAGGGGCTTCTTTTAGTGTTAAGGAGTCAGGTAATTTGCTGTACAATGTTTATAGGTAAACATCACTCTCTTTAAAACCATACTGGTGATTTTGGAAAAAAAATACATGTTGAGAGAATTAATTTAACACCAAGCCAGGTCAAGAGTTTTAATAGAATCCAGTAGCTGGATCCTTGCAACTATTGTATCAAAGACCTTGAATGTGGCCGGCTTGGCTCTTCCATCCTTTTCTTTAGTAGGTCTATATTTATAGCTCATTAACAATGGTGGTTTAGGAAGACTGAGCTATTTGTATTATGTTCCTCTGCTAATTACACCCATGATGGGAGTTATGTAAATTCAAGTCTTCCAGGGAGCTCTGTATGAAACCTCCCCCACCTTCAGTGTGTAGTGGAGGCAGCACAGGCCAGGCCTGCTAGCTCTTGCTGCATAACTTGTCTCCACTGCCGTAGTTTTGATTAAGAGCAACACAGGTCCCTTGATATCATGGGGGAAAGCAGGGCCCTCTGAGCACTGTGGAGGTTTTCTTGCTTTAGGAGAGCATCAAGGGATGAGTTAGGGTTCCAGCAATCAACAGCCACCAAAGCCATCCAGACCAATGGCTTCCAGGTCCGTCATCTTGAAAACTTGAAGAGGGAATTTTATGAACAGAAAGGCAAAGGTTTTTTTGTTTGTTTTTTTGTTTTGTTTTGTTTTTTTTGGAATTTTCACAGGGAAAATACTTCATTTTTGCTTTTTTTTGTTTGTTTGTTTTTAAGTTTTTTATTTTTTTTTTATTCAATACATTCTTTATTTACATTTCAAGTGATTTTCTCTTTCCTGGATCCCTCCTCCCCGAAAGTCCCATAAGCCCTCTTCCCTCCTTCTGTTCCCCAATCCACCCCTTCCCACTTCCCTGTCCTGGTATTCCCCTACACTGCTGCACTGAGCCTTTCCAGGACCAGGGGCCACTCCTTCTTCTTGGGCATCATTTGATATGTGAATTGTGTCTTGGGTATTCCAAGCTTCTAGGCTAATATCTGTTTATCAGTGAAGGCATACTTTTGCTACTGGGTTACCTCACTTAGGATGATACTCTCCAGTTCCATCCATTTGTCTAAGAATTTCATGAATTCATTGTTTCTAATGGCTGAATAGTACTCCATTGTGTATATATACCACATTTTCTGTATCCGTTCCTCAACTGAGGGACATCTGGGTTCTTTCCAGCTTCTGGATATTATAAATAGGGCTGCTATGAACATAGTGGAGCATGTATCCTTATTACATGCTGGGGAATCATCTGGGTACATGCCCAGGAGTGGTATAGCAGGGTTCTCCGGAAGTATCATTCTGAGTTTTCTGAGGAACCGCCAGACTGATTTTTAGAGAGGTTGTACTAGCTTGCAACCCCATCAGCAGTGTAGGAGTGTTCCTCTTTCTCCATATCCTCACCAGCACCTGTTTTCTCCTGACTTTTTGATCTTAGCCATTCTGACTGGTGTGAGGTGAAATCTTAGGGTTGTTTTGATTTGCATTTCCCTGATGACTAAGGATGTTGAACATTTCTTTAGGTGCTTCTCAGCCATTCGATATTCCTCAGGTGAAAATTCTTTGTTTAGCTCTGTACCCCATTTTTAAGGGGGATATTTGGCTCTCTGGAGTCTACCTTCTTAAATTCTTTGTATATCTGGGATATAAACTCTCTGTCAGATGTAGTGTTGGTAAAGATCTTTTCCCAATTTGTTGGTTGCCGTTTTGTCCTTTGGACAATGTCCTTTGCCTTGCAGAAACTTTGTAGTTTTATGAGGTCCCATTTGTCAATTCTTGATCTTAGAGCATACACTATTGGTGTTCTGTTGAGGAAATTTTCCCCTGTGCCCATGTCCTCAAGGGTCTTCCCCAGTTTCTTTTCTATTAGTTTCAGTATGTCTGGTTTTATGTGGAGGTTCTTGATCCTCTTGGACTTGAGCTTAGTACAAGGAGATTAGAATGGATCAATTTTCATTCTTTTGCATGCTGACCTCCAGTTGAACCATCACCATTTGTTGCAGAAAGGCAAGTTTTTAAAAAGGAGTTCTATTGTAAGAAATAACTTAAGCAAATAGAAGTAAGCTGAGCTCCTGTGTAGCAAAGGCCAATCCCGAAAGGGCTGCAGTGGAAGGCCCTTTCTCAGATTAATAAGGCTTCACTGGGCTGTATCACGCCCTGTCCAGTTGCCTTACCCACAAGGCATGACTAATTGCTCCATCCCTCATGTTGGAACTGAAGTTTCTAATGCACCCTAATATGTAGCTTCCTAGAGAGAGATTTGTGAGCAAGCTTAGGAGACATGTAAGATCATTTCTGTCATGTCTGTTGGATTGGAACAAATTCAAGAAGAAGGAACACAGCCGCCCCTTCCTGATGGTGGGTCACCTTATTACAAGTACATTTAGAAAAGGATTAATACATGAATATGAGCATCTTCAGAAAACACAATCTTCCATTGGGCAGGTTTCCTACAGTCAGACCTTTATAACTATTAACTCAGGTCATACCCCAGGCTCCTGATGAAGACTTTTTACCCATCATCTCTTCCAGACAGACTCCCTTTTTATTATAAATAATAGTTGAAATGTCTATGTTAATATTATATTATCATACCCACATACTCGATTTTAATAAATGAACAAGCACTGGTGATCAATCTTTCTAGGGGAATTTCCAAGTTGCCCAAGCATTGTAGTAGCACTGGGATAAGCACATGTGGAGGCGAGGAAGGCAGGACCACACTTAGCCAGGTGCCACCGCTTAGACACTCTCACTGTGCTGCACATCACCGTGAGCCCTGATGTGATCTCAGTATGGATAAATGAGCATGAAAAGTCTATCGTGGGACTTATGCAGGCTGTGTTCATGGAAACGCCATGCTGGCATGGGATGGGTATTAATTTACAGCTTCTGGATCCAACCCATTTGCTTTCAAATTCCTCAACCACTTAAGCCAAACTCAAAAATCAAAGCTTTCTGAAATAGTGGTGTGCTAACAAGGTAATGACACATCAAAGGACTCCACATTCAAGGTAAATAGACACAAATGGGCCCTAAGGTTTGCCTTGAGGAGCCCTGTGTGCTAGTGAGACAGTATTCCCGACCTTCCCTGAGCTAGCACAATACAAACCAAGAATACTGTGTGTGGGTTCTAGTTGGGAAATTTGGTAACAAATTACTAATGGCGATGGTACAGCTAACACAGCACCCAGATACCTCTGCACCATATATTCCCATGGCCTTGTCCACAGGCCCCACCTAGCTAGGCTACTCTTCCTGCTGAGTTTCCTTCACTGAGAATTCTCCATCTCTTGAGCTCTTCTGAGATTCTTCTGAAACCCTGTCCCCAAACTAGAGTCACTGCTGCTTCCTTGCATTGTCCCTACAGCTCCTTGTGCACACACTGCACATGACCCCTCTTGATCACTCACTGATGCTTACAGTAACATGCCACTGTAATGTTCTTCTGTGTTTGTTTGCCTGCCTCTCCTCCCGGAATATGGCTTCTCAAGACCAGATCCTGGGTTGTGCTGGGCTTTGCAGTAATGAGCCAATGACTGTCATGCCAGACAAATGGACAGGCAGTCAGACACATGTGAGCTTTCCTAAATGCCCCTCTTCAGGAAGAAAGCATGAAAACCTCTCCCCCCAGCATCCTGATACTGTACTGGGAAGAGGATCGGTGGCTCTCTTCCTAGACTGTCATAGTGAATCTGCTTCTGCATGTGAGACCTGGGAGGTGAGAATCCCCAGGCCTGGTCTTTGCACTCAGTGTGGCCTGAACTTCATGGACATGTAATATTCAAAAGGCAGAGAGTGTTCCAAAACACAACAGTTTCCCCCTACGCTGCTAGAAAATCATTTAACCCCAAAGCCTTATGCTTTGTAAAACAGTTGGTGGGTGTAATTTGGTACAGCTGAAATTTCATCTTCCTAACTTTAACAAGGGTGAATAAAATTTAGGAAATGGCATTTTGGAGCAAGATGTCAATGTAGGAAAATAATGTCTGTGCTGTCTGGATGGGAGCATATAGCATACAGATACAAGGTCTCTAAAGTGGATTCAATTGGAATAAATTTAATGCAAAAACCACAACTCTCACCTCAAAGACAATAAAAGGTAGTTTATTCTGGACCCAAATATGAGTGACAGTAGCCCAGGGACACAGATTTGGGTTACCCCCAGTGCCCATGTTTCCTGGAGCTTTTGTGGAAATAGAAGCAGAACAGATCAAGGCCTTTTAAAAATACATTGGTGGAAACATTAGAGAGGCAGGTAACAGGCAGGCAGACAGGCCCCAGATGCCGTCTTAGAGCATCCTTTGCCCTTTGATTGGAGTAGAATAGGGTTCTCTGAGTTAATACATTCCAACAGACTTTATCTTTTTATCAGGATGTTATGTC
Organism: Apodemus sylvaticus; assembly: GCF_947179515.1. NCBI lineage: Eukaryota > Metazoa > Chordata > Mammalia > Rodentia > Muridae > Apodemus > Apodemus sylvaticus. The sequence continues at coordinate 52,179,521 of NC_067477.1, forward strand.
TGACTCAGAGATGGGCAAGGAATGGCTCCTTAGGGGAGCTAAAGGTAGCCCAGGAAAAGTGTAATTAGGCCCCAGAACTGCGCCATTCCAAACTGTCACCAGTCCCTGGAGGTTTAATCCACCAGCCTTTGTGAACACAGCTTCTTCACAGGAATTCTCACTATTTGTGTGTGTACATATATATGTCATTCACACATGTCATATATGTATCAATTCTCATAACATATATGTCATGTGCATATATATCTATTTACGTATTCAAGATAAATTGTTCTATCATTTTGAATGATAAGTAAAATTATATACTAAAAGCCACATACCTCCGAATTGAAAGTTTTGCCTTTATTTGTTTATTCTCACTTGCAAAAACAAATATAAAAATATAAGTGACCCGGGTTTCCCCGTTAGTGTTGGTTTGCACCCCTTTGTGGTGTTTTCTTACCAGATACAGATGGCTCTATGTGTGCCTTTCCTAAATGAGGCCTTGTAACCCTTGAGTCATACCCCATCCTGTTTCTCTTCACACTTCAAGGCCAGACCTCTTGACCTTGCTGGTGCTGGGTGTGTCATGAACACGGAAGCAGAGGCAGCCGGTCACTTTCTGTGGCGCCCTTGTCGGGACAGTGACTTTCCACACCCACAGAATGATCTTCTAAGCTGTGAGCCATGTCCATTCCTCTGCATCAGCCACTGCTCAGCACGGCTTTCATCACCCAGGAGCTCTGGAGAGAGACAGAATGGGCAAATGCATGTGGCAGCAGAGGCAGGCACTGTTGGTGGGATGACCACCTCACACCTGGGGCAAGCCATGACAGTATCAGTGAAAGGGGACCGGGGACTCTGGGAAGAGGCTAAGTGTGCAGGGGTCCAGAGCCTCAAGTCGGCTAGCACCAGCAGGTTAGATGCTGGCCCACAGGCAGTGCCAGCCAGGGCTCGAACAATGACACCATCTCTGTCTGCCATCGAACACTCTGTCTAAGACCGCTTATTGCTCCATGCCTTTCTGGGCAATCTCCCTTTGACTATACTTACCCTATTGTAGTGATATTGTCTTCAAGCTTCACAGTGTAAAATCCAGCACTGTCCTGGATGCTCAGTGTGCTTTGAAACGCTGTCACGAACACTGCATGGATGTTGAGCTAGTTCATTGCCAGGATCCCACACTGTGGGCATTCTCATTAGCCCAGTTTGCTAAGGAAGAAACCAAGGTTCCCCAAGGCCAGAGTTACTCACATTACATCAGAGAGCTGGGGTTCTACTCCAGGCACCTATACTTGCATGCTTCTTCCTTGACCCTAAATGTAAATTTTTATTGAAAGCTTCCCAGGCCTTCCAGGTCTTCTGTGAGAGTAAAAGGTTCTATTGCAAAACAAAAATCCAAGGCTATGCTCTAGGCTTTTCGCTTTTGAAGTAGTGTTCTCTCCCTCCCTCCCCCACTCTGTGTGTGTGTGTGTGTATCTGTGTATCTGTGTGTCTGTGTGTGTGCATGTGTCTGTGTGTGTCTGTGTGTGTGCATGTGTCTGTGTGTGTGTGTGTGTGTTCAAAGCTGACTCTTTCTACTATGTAGGTCCTGGGGACCAAATTCTGAGCATCAGGTACCTTTACCCACTGAGCAATCTTGCCATCCCACTCTCTTTTTAAATTGAAGTGATATTCATTTTGAATTCATATGCAGTTGTAAGAAATAATACATAGAGAGTCCTTGATGGTTTTCTTAGTTTCCCCCACTGGTAACATTTTGAAAAATAATTGCAAAGTCTCACAGTACCACTAGATATAGATATTGGTAAATTCTACTAATGTTGTTCAGATTTCCCAATTTTACATGCATCCTTCTGTGTATATGTTGTTGGATACAATTTTATCACCTGTATAAGTTTGTGTAGCTATAACTGTCAAGATAATAAATAGTCCAAATTCACAAGCACTTTCTATTGCCCCCTTCCCTTTCTAGCTCACAAGCAACCTGCTCCACCTGCTTCCACCCCCACCTACACCTGGCAGCCACTAAATGCTTTCATCTCTAAAATTCTATTACAATGCTGTGTTTTACATATCTCTTATTATTTTGAAACTTCCCTTTGGCTGGATAGGTAAGAGTACCTCCTGTGCAAACATGGGGACCTGAGTTCAAATCCCGAGTACCATGTTAAAAGCCAGGCATGGTGGTGTGTACCTATAACCCTAGCATTATGTGTGTACTGGCTGGTTTTGTGTGTCAACTTGACACAGGCTGGAGTTACCACAAAGGAGCTTCAGGTAAGGAAATGCCTCCATGATATCCAGCTGTACGGTATTTTCTCAATTAGTGATCAAGGGGGGAGGCCCTTGTGGGTGGTGCCATCCCTGGGCTGGTAGTCCTGGGTTCTATAAACAAGCTGAGCAAGTCAGGGAAAGCCAGCTAGTAACATCTTTCCATGGCCTCTGCATCAGCTCCTGCTTCCTGATCTGCTTGAGTTCCAGTCCTGACTTCCTTTGGTGATGAACAGCAATGTGGAAGTGTAAGCTGAATAAACCCTTTCCTCCCCAACTTCCTCCTTGGCCATGATGTTTGTGCAGGAATAGAAACCCTGACTAAGGCAATGTGGCAGAGACATACAGATCCTTGGAGGCTGCTGTCTAGTCTTGCCCAATGAGATCTGAGTTCAGTAGGAGATTCTGACTTAAGGTAAGAAGGTTGAGAAGAGAAAAAGATATCCTACATCCTCCTCTGGCCTGAACACACACACACACACACACACACACACACATACACACCAGCACATGTACCCACATACTAACATGCATGTGCTACACACACATACACACACACACACAAATACCCCTTGCCATTTTAAAGGTTGTAACCTATTGAGAAAAGCACTCATCTGGCTAAATCTTTCTTTCTTCCACAAGGACATTGTGATAGATTCATTAATTTCTCTGTATGACTGCATGATAGTTGACTTGGTGGTGTTTATTTCATGTGAACTCATAATGGCTTCCAGGAACTGCAGTTTTCATACTAAGTGAACAGAACTCTATTTGCAGTAATGACTTCAAGGCCTCGTGACTTCAATAGTTCCTGTGGAAAGGGGAGCCTCCCATGTGTCCAATCTCATTTAGGTTTTCTGTCTCTGAGCTTGTTATATTTACCAGGGAGATATCACATTTTTTTTTGTAGTGGCTTTTCAGAGATATGATTCATTTACCAAAAAAGGGTCACCCGCTTGGTAGGTTTTAGAATAGTCACTGCGTTGGATGAACAGCACAGCTATCTCAACGAGGAGCTTTTCAGTCACCCTGGAGAGAAAGCTAGCAATCGATCGTCCAATCATTCTCCACTTCCCACCCTCTCCTGCCACTGGCATTTCCTTTTCTTATCCTGGACATTTGATTTGCTTCATACCAGGGGACTTGTGACCTTCTTCATCTTGGCATGCTCCTAAGGGTCAGCCATGGCGCTGTATGTATGGGCACCTCCTTCCTGATGGTAGAGCATCCCAGTCTACAGATTCATTCATCACTTGGTGGTCATTTGGATTGCCTTAAAAACTTTTATATGGATATGTGTTTTTACTTCCCTCTGGAAACTTAGGAGTGGGTTGCTAAGTTACTATGTAGCTCTAGCTCCCGGAGTAAGGCCATTCCCTTTTCTGTAGAGCTGTACCATCTTACACACTTGCCAGCCAGGATCAAGCATTCTAACTGCATCTTATTACCGACACTTCTTCCTGCCTGCCTCCTTTCTTGTCTTCATCCTAGTGGGTGTGAAGTGGCATCTTGGCGGATTTCGTGCTTTGATTATTTATGTACATGGTGTTCTTTGCCATCAAAGGAGACTTAATTTGCTTATTCTAGAATTAGATGGCTTCCACGTCCCTTTAAAAACTCCATAATATTTTTATTAATTCCTTGAGAATCTCATACAATGTATTTTGATCATATTTACCCACGACTCTTCCCTTAGCTCTTTCCAGATCCACCTCCACCTTTCTACCTCCCACCAACATCATGTCTTCTTTTATTTTTTTTAAATAACCCATCACGTCTGATTTGTGCTACCCACATAGTCCTAGGTGTGGGGCCATCTACTGGAGCATTTCACACCATCTCATCCTTCTGTGCTGGGTAGGGTTCAGTCAAATTGAAACCACTAAAAGATATAAATGAATGGATGAAAAGATGGAGTGAGACAGAGGGGCGCAGGTAATGGGCTTATGAGGATTTCCTTTATGCCACTCTGGACGGAACTGTTTGCAGTCTCTATAATGTCCCCACAAGTTATCTTGCAAGCTTACAGGCTGTAGGGTAGCTGTGTTGGCAAGCAAGAAAGATGAGTGTGGTGTGGAGGAGAGTAAGAGAAAGCTAAAAGCCACAAACACCAGCTGGACCCTGGAGGGTGACTAAACCCCATTTCACTTCCTGCCCTTTGGTGATATGATAAAAATGACTTGCAGACTCTGGGGTCTTTTTTGTAGAACTGAACACACTCAAATGTATGTGTGTGTGTACAGAGACATGCATGTGCACACATGCATGTGTATGTGTGCACACAGGCACTTACATGCACCTGGTATAGTGTTTTCCCCCAGCACGTTTCCTATGAAGCTTCTGTGTCACCAATCTCCTTTCTCCTCTGACTCTTGAGCATCAGACCCCAGGGGAGAATGAAGGAGAAAGCACTGTGTCTGTAGAGACTGATGGATTACTACCGCAGTGCTACAGAGACATGGGAATGATACAGGTCCAACATCCACCTAACTCTGGGCTAGTCAGTAACCTCCCAATAGCCATCCCTTGCCCACCTCTGTGTTAGAACTGACATCCTGTCACTAATAGATAAAATCTTTTTGGAATCTACTCACTCAACAGGCTCACTGGCTTCTACCAACCCCAAAACTGACATCAGATTGAATCTTAGACCTTGGGAAGAGCATCCCCTGACCTGCTGTGATCCACCCTTATGTGCTCACCAATGTATTTTAAGCTTACTTTGATTTATCACTTTCTTTGTTCTGCAAAACTTGATACAACTTCATGACTGCTTCCATGTAATATGGGATTTGGGATAACCTAAATCTGCGTCCCTGGGCCATAGTCACCCAAAATGGCTACAGAATAAATTATCCCTTGTTCCCTTTAAGATGAAAACTGTATTTTTGCTTTTTCTTGGGGCTGGTTTGGGTTTCTTTGTTGCTGTTGTTGTTGTTTGTTTGTTTGTTTGTTTGTTTTACATTAACACTACCTAGCCTTCTAGGTAGAAAGCTAGCTTGCTATCATGATAGCAGATGCAATATATGCACCAGGGCCTCATTTAAGCAAGGTGTTGTGAGCAGTGTTAACAACAGGCTTAGGCCATGTCCTGTTATGTTTAGTTTAGTTTTGCAGTTCAAGAGATTAAAACCAGGGCCTAGAACATGATAGGCAAGTGTTCTATCACTGAATGATGTACAACTAGTCCTTTAATGTTTTAAGCCTGGGATGGTGGATTGTGGGGTGCGCGCGCGCGCGCGCACGCACACACACACACCACACACACCTGCATTGGAGAGAAGCCAAGGTTAAAGGCAGGAGGTGAGAAGGTCAGCCCCATGTTTATACTTCATGCAGAAAACACTAGGACCAGGTCTGGACATGGGGAGTCGCCAGCAGCAGCCAAGAAGATCACGCTCAGTGTCCTGGGAAAGGCTCATGGCATGGGGACATCAGTTCCTCTACCATTTCTGGTAGCACCAGAGGAACATTGCTATCGCAAAGAGGAAGATGCCCAGAGGAGAAAAAAAGCCGTCATCCTGAAAGACTGGCTCCAGTTTGCCTTTTAGCCTGCAGTGACGTTAAAGTTGCTTCAAGACCTCCCCCCCCCCCTTCACCAACATTGTTCCTGCACTCTGAAGTCCTTCAAACTACAGTTGCATTTGACAATCAGAAATGAAAGATTTAAAAGGCAAATCTTTAGTTTGGATAAAAATTGAATGTGAACGGATTTCTGTGGAAGGAAATGGGTATTTGATGGAGCCGTAGAGATGGCCCCAAGGACTGGGCTAAGAGGATGAGGTGCCATATGGAGAGGCCGGAACTTGTCACCAGTGGCAGCCACCATCTTCTGCTGGGTGGGGACAGCACAAGCTACGTATTGTGCGACTGCACCGTGGCTGTTAACACCATTCTCTTAGTGCCACCATGTGCCACCATGCTGGGGGCAGAGCAGCCTCCCTCTCTGCCCTCTGCAGAGGCATGAGGAGTAGTCTCAGCCTAAGCTGTGCATGCATCCCTGCCCTCAAATCAGTGCTGATATCACCGTCTTTGGCGAGCCTGCTGCTTCAGCTGGGAAGGCCCTATTCAGAAGAGCCCCCTAACCTCAGCGTCCTCAGGGATTTGAGGCCACATGGAATTCATTTGGTGAATTATAGTCTACTAGACTGAGAGCTTTTTAAAAATACACATACTCACATGTAAAAATTGTTCATTTTTATGAGTAATATTGGCAAGAATATATTTATAAAATACTATTTAAAACACTTATATTTGACCTTTAATTCAATTACAATTTTGAGATGTTTTGATACATTTTTAAAGTAACATAATAAAATAACAGGGTTGCAAAGGAGGAGAAATATAGGTAAATGCATGGTAGTAACTTATAGCCTTAACTGAGCAGCAGATAATTTGAAATTCTTGTGTCCTGGCCACATTCAGAATAGCTCTGGAAACCTCTTCTTTTCAAGAAAAGAAGAGGAAAGGCAGGTTATAGGTAGCATGTCCTTAGATCAAACCCCTTCCCTCTATTGGACTGAACCATCCCTACTATTCCTGAGAGAGCCAGGTTCTAATCCAGGTCCTGGAAGGGAGAAGTCTGAGTGCCTCCTAGCCAACACATCAGGCCTCTTTCTCTGTGTGATGTCAGTGGTAGGTCCAGCCTTCGGTCACCTTGAGCTACCTGCCCCTGCTTGTGCACCCTGCTTGTGCACCCTGCTTGTGCACCCTGCTTGTGCACCCTGCTTGTGCACCCTGTTGCAGACTCTTCTTAGGAAATTATCACACAATTATTTAGTCGCTTACAAGATCAGCCAGGTTCCGTAGCAAGATGTATTTCTGTGGGAATCAAACCTTAGATTCTACCTCACTGAGAAAAAACTGTTGTCATGGAAACCATTCCTATTTTCACTAAGATGGAGCTGCAGTTCACTTGCAGCTGATAAAGGAACAGGCTGATCAAGATATTGAGCAGAGGATGAAAAAAATCAGACGCAGTTAAATTCATTTTCGTGGGTAATATTGATCATCCCTATTTGTGCTATTATAGACACAAATTGGTCTGTAAAGCCTGGATCCTGGCAAAGCCATCAGTCCTGATAAAGCAAAAATCTAAATCTAATGTAGACACTAGCTAAGATACCCCAAAGTTTGTCAGCTGTTAGACTAAGATTGTGTTTTAATTTGTTTGTGAAACAGTATTAAGAGGGAGAGCTGTGTTAAGCATGATTGCCTTTCTTTGTGTTTGAACTTTTTAAATGCAATGTTAGGGTTATCAGAGAAGTCTCTGTGTTTTGCCATTGATACCAAAGAAACAAATGTCTTAAACTCACAATTGAAGGCAGGAATGAACCACATGTGCCCACATGTTCTCCTTACAAACTAGTGGCATCATGATATGGCCAGGAGGGACTCCTGTGTGTCACAGGCCTTATCATGTTTGTCCCACTCTGAATTGTAGAATACTTCTCAGGATGGGTGAAGCTGTGTGCAGAGATGGTCTGTCATGGCATTCCTCACTCTGGGTTCTAGATCTCTCGCTCCCCTGAAGAATCACCTCTGCCGGAGTTACTTTTCTCATCAGTGTGATAAAACAGCTGACAAACACAACCTAAGGGAGGATTTGTTGTAACTTGAAGACCCAGGGGACACTGCCCAAGTGAAAAGGAACATTTGGAGGCCAGGGCAGGAGGTGGTGGTCACACTGTCCACAGTCAGGAAGCACAGAAAGCTGAATGCTAATACTCTCCCATACCCCCTTCCAACCAGGTTTCTCAGCCTATTATGGAGCCACTGTTTAGGAAAGGTCTTCCAACCTCGATTCAATCTAGAGAATCTCTCATAGGCATATCCAGAGATTTGTATCCATAGCAATCCTAAAGCTCATCAAGTTGACAGTCAAGATTAAGGATCACAACCATGTTTCCAATTAGGCATAAGTAAAATTGTGTGCTTGTGGAAGAGACTCTGCCTCGCAGAAATAGCATTTGCCACATGACTAGGTTTTAAATGTTTCTGGGTCTCAGCAGCAGAAGGAAAACTGGCAGCTTGGTGTGAAGAGGTGCACCCAGAAATTGGAGCATTGCTTTGGTTCTTGAGCAGTGGTACCTAAGGATCAGGATTCCTCTCCTGTAACACATTCCCAAAGACTCGAAACCAGAGCAAAGGATGGGGGTTTTAAATAGCGTGGAGACCTAGACAGCAGCCAAGGAAAACCACTAGGAGATAAACAGGAAGCTGGTGCTTCAGTCTCTCCACTGGGACTTTTATTGGTGTAGAAAACTGAGTCTGCCCAAGATGACAACCAACTAGGGAAGAAACAATTAACCACATTTACTTTCAGTCAATTTTAACTTTTCAGTACAGGATGTTCTATGTGGCCCCAGACTCAGGAGGAGTGTTTGAGTCATTAGGAAGCCTGGGGCAAAGCTTCTCTCTCCCCCAACTAGATACTAAATATCACACTGGTGATGGCTAAGAGAACATTTGAAAACTGAGATTAAAGGCATGTGTGCCACCACCACCCGCTCACAAAAAGCCAGCCTTAAGAGCAGTACCAGGGGAGGGAAAGAGCTTGCTTAACAAATGCTTTAACCAGCTCTCTGCGTGCCAGCACGTCTTCCAAATGCTTTGCAAATACCACCAGTGAGAATTTTCCCCTGAGCCGGGAAAAGATCATTAGGAAGCCTGGGGCAAAGTTTATCTCTCCCCCAACTAAATATTAAATATCACACTGGCGATGCTTCAGTGCACATTCGGAAAAACTGAGATTCTATATTCTAATGTTGTATATGATTTATTTTATGTACATTTGTGTTGGGCTCTGTGTGTGTGTGTGTGTGTGTGTGTGTGTGCCAGGGAGCCTTTGAAAGCCAGAAGAGAGTGTTGGATCTCCTGGATCTGGAGTTACAGATAATTGTGAGCTACATGGGCACTGGGAACTGAATGAGGTCATCTACAAGAGCAATCAGTGCTCTTAATCTGTGAGCATCAATCCAGTCCAAAGATTGATTAATTGGTTATTTTTTCCCTAACAGACTACAAAAACAAATGTGCCGTTGATACTATTTGAATTTTCTTACCACCTTCTTTGGAAATATAAATGATAATTCCCCAGGGGAAGTTTTGGCAACTTGATTTTCAAAACTCTCTAAATATGAGTGCTTGTTGATCAAGCATGTTAAACTCTAGAAATAGGAATAATTTACAATATAGTCAAATAGTTAGAACATGAATTTCATTTCAGCTCTTTGCAATAATGTGAAAGCAATTTAATTATGAAATAAAAGATTAATTATGTAGATCGAGATGATGTAGAGTGCGTTACACTGCCATTTTGAAGTTAATAGCATGGACCCTGGGCCCGGATACCTGCCTTGGAAACCCTGATATGCCTCATAACAGTATTATGACTTCAAAACTCAATCTTCCTGTTAGATTCTATCAGCTGCAAAAATCGTCACAAAAAACAAGTGAGACAATATATTTAAAATACTAAAAACAGTAGCTGGCATTTGTGAGTATTGCCTAAGTGTTTTGTAGCTATTGAAAAGTAGAAAGATATTTGTGTTACTTTAAATGAAGAAGGTAGATTTCAAGGCAGCGATTGTTACCTGGCATGACCCCAGTTTTGATGATATTCACTACTTACGGACATGTGGATCTGCATATAGATGTATAAAAGTTACCAAAGGCAAATATCAAGGTGTTTTAGGTTGTCCTTCCAAATCCATTACCTAGTTTTCCAGAAATGAATCCTGCTTTTTGAAATAAGAAAAAAGTTATTTCTTAAATAGAAGCTTGTCTTCACTAGCTACCCCTTTCTCTCTCTGGAAACTCGAGTTGTTGACAAGTGGGCTTCCCTGTTTTAACAGTTAACTCTGAGTCTGGAAGGAATCAGTGAAGACCTTCCTATGTAAAAAGTATATTTCCATGATTTATTGACCATGTTACACTGATTTCTAATAGTATGCTTTTAATTGGTCAACAAATGTCCTCATTGTGTAACAGAAATTTTTCCTCTCAAGAGCTGAAGAATCGTGATCCCAACCGGTTTGCTCATCTCAAAACTGTTCCCGGCAGTATCAGACAGCAGACTGCTGCCCTAGCAGCGGGAAAAGTGTGTGTGATGCTGCAAGAATGCAGCAAGGGCAGCCCAGGGGCCCCAAAGAAGATGACTCGAAGTCTGCAGGGGGCAGCTCTCCACAGGAGAAGGCAGCATGTGTGTGAAGGCAGTGACGTCCTCTCTTCAATAAGATCCAGTATCTAAGTATCGCTTAGCCCAAGTAAGCCATTTCTGAGCCTGAGTCGTGCATCCGTGGCACCTGCCTAGCATTGCACATTTCCCCGTTAGACTATCCACAGACTCTGTGTCCTCTGCCCAGTCCTGTGCAGAGTGATGCTGCCATCACAGCCTGCACCCTGACACCTAATAAAGTCTCCTGCCTTCCTTCAGTCACAGCAGACCCTGTGTGAAGTCTCACTGTCCCAAGCACACCAAGCAAGGAGCCACGGAGACTAGCCATCAGGTTCTCCTAAGGAACGGTAATCCTGGGCCAAGGTGCCGGTTTGTTCTTACTGTCTCCCGAGGCCAGAATTGGCTCCTTTTATCTTCTTACAGAAAAAACCCATCAGGTAGAAATAAATCTCTAGTTTGAGAACCTGATGTCAGGGCAGAGAAATTTCTAAACTTTGGTGGGTTGTGACTTCTCAGAGTATATCTAATGTTCAATGTTTGTCAAAACTGACTGTATCTCGCTGGAAAAGTGAAATTATTCATAATATTTCTTGGTTTTGCTGAGAGGTAGAGAAGCTGTTACCTCTGTGAGAGGTTATTAGACTATCCAAATAAATAGAACTTTTATTTACTTTTTGTTTTTATTTTTATTTATGATCATTTTTCAGTGCTTATAATCAAACTCAAGGCTTGTATACACTAGGCAAGCATTCCATCCCTGAACTATATGCCAAGCTCATGGTTTGGGGAAACAGGGTCTCCCTTTGTAATTCAGGTTGGCCTTCAACTTGCTACATGGCCCAGTCTGGCTTCAAATTCTGGAGTCTACTGACTCTGCCTCCCAAGGACTGAACAGCTATGCTTCATCACCCAAGCGTGTGTGTGTGTGTGTGTGTGTGTGTGTCTGTGTCTGTGTGTGTCTGTGTTTGTGGTTTTGTGTGTATGGGTAAGTGTTTCCATGTATATGTGTGCTTGTATGTGTATATGTGTGTGTGTGTGTGTGTGTGTGTGTGTGAGTGTGAGTGTCTATATATGTTTGTGGTTTTGTGTGTATGGGTGTTTCTTGTGTTTCCGGGTGTCTTAGTCAGGGTTTCCATTCCTGCACAAACATCATGACCAAGAAGCAAGTTGGGGAGGAAAGGGTTTATTGAGCTTACACTTCCACATTACAGTTCATCACTAAAGGAAGTCAGGACTGGAACTCAAGCAGGTCAGGAAGCAGGAGCTGATGTAGAGGCCACGGAGGGATGTTTCTTACTGGCTTGCTTCCCCTGGCTTGCTCAGCCTGCTCTCTTATAGAACCCAAGAGCACCAGCCCAGGGATGGTACCACCCACAAGGGGCCCTCCCCACTTGATCACTAATTGAGAAAATGCCCCACAGCTGGATCTCATGGAGGCACTTCCCCAACTGAAGCTCCTTTCTCTGTGATAACTCCAGCCTGTGTCAAGTTGACACACAAGACCAGCCAGTACACTGGGTATTTGCGTGTTTATATGTGTATGTTTGTGTGTGTGTATGTCTGTGTGTGTGTGGTATTGTGGTACTGAGGATTGAACCTAGGGTTTCAAGTATGCTAGGCAATATGCCAGGCCTATTTTTTCCCTTATATTTTAAGGGTCTTACTAATTTGCCCACGTGCTCCCTGTTTATTTTATATTCCAAACTGGCCTTGAACTTGAGTAGCAAGGTTTGATAGTTATGCTACCAAGCCCAGCCATTTTCTTGTTTTTTTCCCGCTAACACAAATTACTATCTGCCATGGTTTTATTTCGTAGACAGTGGTTAAGTTCATAAACCATTAAAAAAAAGTATGATTCTTTCTGAATTAGTTCTGTTTCAGTCCCAAACATTGCAGTGCCCTTCCAAACAAAGTTCATTTCTTCTTCATGTTGTGTGGCAGGCAGGACTCTACAGGAGGTACTGCAGATCATGTGACAAAAGACCCACAACATACCTCAGCATTTAAAGAATTATAATTAACTAAAACCCAAATAGAGAGATGTGGTCCAAGTATCCAGTGACTTCTATATATGGGTTTCATATGATCCTTATAACAGGAACGTGATGTAGTAAATGCTCTGATGTGCTCAATCAACATGGTTAGAAATGCCTCCCATGCCTGCCTTCCTATTATCCTGGTCATACTGTTTTGATACACTTACAGTTGTTGTCTTCTTGTTGAAGAGGAGGAGTGAAAGCTTAGATTGGATTCTCTAGGCGTAGACTCCCACAGCTTCCTAGATGTAGATAATGGTTTAGCACTCTTGGCATCTCCATCTGCAAGGAACTGAAGCAGCCAGGTTTGAGCAGAGTTGGGAGTTGACCTGTAGTGACCTCAGCCAGTCTATAGGAATTCTCTCTCCAGTTAGGAGAGTCCTTTGGCCTTGGGACACTTATGGATGGGAGATAGCCTTTATCACATCAGTTACCTCCACATAAGAGCAATTTCCAGTGCCATCTGACAGCATCCAGTGCTCCCAGCAGCTCTGAGGATGCATAGCCACTAGGAGAGAATTCTGGGCAGAGCATCTCATCATGCACTGCAGTTATAAATGTGCCCATGATCACATAATGATACTCATTGTGCACTACAGTTATAAATGTGCCCATGATCACTAGCAAAATGCTGGAATTCAAATGCTGGTCCATCTGACTTTAAAGTGTGTCTGTTTAACTTTAGTACTATATTGGTCCCCGATGCCCTATCTATCTGATTTAGTTGCTACTATCTGATAGAACGGTAACTTTCTGATACATTTTTATGGCTTAAAAAATATGTAAAAGTTGGCATACTTGGATATGAATTGTTGACGAAAGGGGGAAAAATGCGACCTTGTGTTCACTAGCTTTTGCTGTATGTTAATGTATGCAGGTTTAGCAATAAGGTTAGAAGATTGTGTATATGGTTATATCAGGCTAAAAGCCTTCCAGCTATCTATTCCATATGCAGGTCAGGGCCAGGTTCTTAATAACCGTGGTAAGCCTTGTGTAATGTCTGAGGAGAATGGAGACCTGATGTGAAGCTAGATCCCTCTGAGGGTCCATCACACATGCTTCAGGTGCCTTCAAGAAGGGACGCTCATCACCCAAGAACTTCAGGATCTTCCTGGATCACAGCCGGGGTTAACAGATGCCACCAATAAACAAAACTAGAAATTAAAAGATGTGTCTGTCCTTGCAACAGAGAAAACAGCCTAGCAAGAATTAAGCCAAACTTCTGTTTGTATCAAGGTGACTGAAGGATGGTGTTAGAGGCAGAGAATGGGGGAGCAGACAGGGTGAACAGGAGTGCAATATAGTCAAGGTAAACAAAACACTGTAAAAAGTAGGAAGAGACAGTTCATGGGCGAGGGGTTCATTGTAGGAATATGACATAATTATGTTAGTCCAAGTCCTAAAGACCAAGGCTGAGGTCTAATGAAAACGGGGTTCCAGGAAGCCCTACTAAAGTTTAGGCAAGAAGACAATCTTTGTCAGGCCAAATTAGCAATGAAGATTGGTATGAGGTTCAGTGTTGATTGTGAACCGGACAGGATCTGCAATTACCTAGCAGACAACCTACCCCAGATCTGGAGCCCTAGCATTTATATACACTCTGAAAAGTCCCCAGAATTCCAAATGTCACAAACTATCTGCAGCTGGAAAAATCACACCTGTGTTAGATCATGAGACCAATCATAGTCAGCAGCTATGGACAATCTAAAGCAGCCACATGGGATTAAAATGAAAACATATTCTTATAACATCTCTGTGTTTAAAAAAAAAAAAGTCAAAATTGTCACTATAACATCTCCCAAAGCCAAGAGCCTCTCACCCCCTCTGACATGCTCACACGTGCAAACATTTCACACATACACACACACACACACATCCCATATGATCAGGGAAAGGCAGGTAGGGAGGGAAAAAGGAGATAGGGCTTGGTTTTGGATTTTTGGTTTTGTTTTTGGTTTTTCTCCTTTGTTTAAGATTCAAACAATGTGCCTTCTTCTAGGGAGGCCTTGACTGCTCCGAGCCTGTCCTGAGCCAAGAGACCCATCAAGGGGCTGTGGCCGCCTTGTCACAGAATATCCTTCACTTTCAGAAACCACCTCAAATTAGAAAACAAATATCCAAGAAATCCAAAATTATAGACAGCCTTTAGAACCATACCTTTCTCCCTCTCAAGACTATGTCCAGCCAAGGATGCGGAGAGGAACACTCACATCATGGATTTGGACCTTCAGTGCACAGGCAGGAAATCCGTGGCACTTCGCTATGGTGCTGAATACAGAACACCTCTGCTAGCACAGGCTAGCATTAAAACATTTTAAGGAAACCAGATCAATAAGTAATAATGTTTATTCAGACATGACTTCTAAATGTGCTCAGGAACTTGTCCTGTGACAACAGCATATAAATCCTTACAATATGGCATTTTTTTCTGCTGACAAATAGCTACGGGGCTTTCATTGTCTGCTGCTGAATTCTGCAAGTGGACAAAGCTTGAGGAAGGTTTATAGATCTCTATCTTCTGTTTCTATTAGATATATTCTTTATTTACATTTCAAAAGTTGTCCCCTTCCCCGGTTACCCCCCCATCCCCTAACCCATCCCCTTTCCCTCTGCTCACCAATCCACCTACGCCCACTTCCCTGTCCTGGCATTCCCCTATACTGGGGCATCTAGCCTTCTCAGGACCAATGGCCTCTCCTCCTTTTGATGTCCAACAAGGCAATTCTCTGCTACATATGCAGCTGGAGCCATAGGTCCCTCCATGTGTACTCTTTGGTTAGTGATTTTGTCCCTGAGAGCTCTGGGGGTACTGGGTGGTTCAAATTATTGTTCCTCTATGGTGCTGCAAACCCCTTTAGCTCCTTGGGTCCCTTCTCTAGCTCCTCCATTGGGGACCCTGTGCTCAGTTCAATGGTTGGCTGAGAATGCCAACCATTTGTCATGCACTGGCAGAGCCTCCCAGGTGACAGCTATATCAGGCTCCTGTCAGCAAGCACTTGTTGGCATCCACAATAGTGTCTGGGTTTTGTAGTTGTATATGGGATGGATCACCAGGTGGGGCGGTCTCTGGATGGTCTTTCCCTCAGACTCTGCTCCACACTTTGTCTCTGTATCTCCTTCTGTGGGTATTTTGTTCCCCCTTCTAAGAAGGACCAGAGTATCCATACTTTGTTCTTCCTTCTTCTTGAGCTTCATTTGGTCTGTGAATTGTATACCCAAGGTCTCTATCTTCTAACATAGCTGTTTATCACATATCAAACAGGTAGCCATGTGGAGGACACTCAGCCTTTAACAAAGACAAAAAGACTGAATCTGGAGGAAAAATGATTGTTTTGCAGCTCACTTATTGCTCTGACATATAAGTTCCTGACTGAAGACAGAACTCTCTGTCAGCTACTAAATAATATTTAAAAGATACGTGTGCACCGGGCAGTGGTGGTGCATGCCTTTAATCCTAGTACTTGGGAGGCAGAGGTAGGTGGATTTCTGAGTTCGAGGCCAGCCTATTCTACAGAATGAGTTCCAGGACAGCCAGGGCTATACAGAGAAATCCTGTCTCGAAAAAACCAAATCCAAAAAAACCAAACCAAACCAAAACAAAACAAAAAGAATATAGAAAATAAAAAAATAAATAAATAAATGAAATCACTGATTTTGTATTAATAAAATAAATAAAAATAAAAAAGGAAAAAGAAAAAGAAAAGAAAGGAAAAGAAAAGAAAAGAAAAGAAAAGAAAAGAAAAGAAAGCCAGACAGAGACAGGAGGAGTTGAGGCTTGCCAGCCAGTTAGCCTTGCTGAGGTGGTGAGCTGTAGGTTCAGTGAAAGACCCTATCTCAAATAATAAGCTGAGATATGACTGAGGAAGTCACATCTGACCTCCACATTTATGAGTGCACACCCACATGTAAACTCACTCTGTAGACCAGGCTGGCCTCAAACTCAGAAATTTGCTCCCAGAGTGCTGGGATTACAGGCATGTGCCACCACAGCCCAGCTATCTCTGGCTTTCTTGCACTGGGATTATAGACATGTGCTGCTGAGCCTGGCTTTTTCTGTAGATGTTGAGCACATGCTTACACTGGCTGAGTGCTTCCAAAGCCCCACTATAGCTTCTTCTAAGTATGCAATGGTAGCCAGTCAACAGATCTTTATTACTTTATATAATAATACACATTTCACAGACATAAATTTTAAGGTTGAAATGTAAGAAACCAGGTAGTTTATTGTGTGTGTGTAGCTGGATGAATTTGACTCCTTCTCCCAAATTTCTAAGTACATTTACTAAGGAGACAGGAAAAAGATCTCTGTAGCAGAGCAAACTTCCACTCATTTGGGGGACATGGAGAAACAGGAGTACTAAGGATAACAGTGAAAACCAAACTTGCCTTTAAAATGGGTCTCTCATTCTATTGCTGTGCTTTTGAAAGGAGAACCCCTTTCTTCTTCTATTTCTTGGGATCTTGGAAATGGTTCTTAAGGAGAAAATTTACCCCCAAATGGTGGCACCGTTAAGACACAGTGACAAAGCGACGCATGGCCCCTTCTCAGTGGTGGGCTGGCTGTGCTCCTTCCTTGGGTTGTTCTGGGACACCCTCTACAAGTCAGAACACACAGCAAAGGAAAGGTGAACCAAGGTGTTTTCCAGCAGACCTTTTTGAGGAGTCTGTTGTTTGAATCTGTCATCATCAGGTGTTTATGTGCACAGAAATGAAGAGAGTACACATGGCTTAAAACCACCCAACATTTATGAAGAATGTACCTATACTTACAGGGTCCTGGCATTTAAATACAGGCAATGCCCCACTCAAGAATAAGTAGATTTCTCATTTTATGCAGGATGTTAAACTGTGTACAGTTCTTAAACAGCCAGCCATTGGCAGCATCTATGAAATGGGACATAATGAACGCTCCTTTATGCACTGCCCAGTATTCACAAGAGCCCAACCACAAAGTATTATTTCAACCTCTTCCCCCACCCCCATTGGAGTAATTCAGACAAAGGTGGCTTTCTCAGGGCCACTTAGCAAAGCAAGGCCAGAATTTAACCCCTTCTAATCCTGTTTTCCTTCTTACCCTCCCATATTGCTTCTACCCAGTATTTGATCTGCCTATTTTAAAGAAAATTCCCCCATTTCATATTTAATAAGACAGATATAAGAGAAAGAAACCCCAGGACCAAGAGATATCATTTTGAGGGTTTTGCCTTTTTGCTGAAAGGAGGAGTAAGGCATTGTACTGGTGGAGGAAACAAATGGGTTTTGGACTTTCAACAAGGCACAGGAAGGAAGAGGAATGGGAAAGGTCTGTGGTTGCCTGAGGGACAGAGGGGTCTGCCCAGTCTGCTGGGAGAAGGCATCTTGAATCTAAATATCTTGCTAATGGCTTTGAGGATGGACGCTTCAGTACAGAACTGAAATAGCAGTTCATTCTTCCCACCAGGAAGCACAGAGGTGAGAGCATTTAGATGTGGACCCAGAACCCAGAGTCCTCACCCCTCCATCCTTACTGCCCTGACCTCCTCTTCAGAAGATATTGATCTGCCTCAAAGGCAGAAAACAATGAGGAGAAGCTACACCATGACAGCTTTCCTTGACCCTCCTCTTCTGGTAGACTTTCCCCAAGCCCCACTGACCATTTGGCCATTGGCTGTCCCAGCAGTCGCCAAGTCTGGGAAGCAGTGCTTGCCTGTGCACACTTTGCCAGGCAGTTTGGTGGTGTAGGAGTTAGGAAGAGTGTAGGCCTTGGCCTTGGCCTTGGCTAGCAGGTTGGTGTGGCATGGACTAGAGTTGAGTGCACTTGGGAGAAGGAAGAGACCTTGGTCAGGTGGGATGCCCTCCTGCCCTTTTTCTTTGTGGTTAAGATTTTTGTGGCCCTGGAGCATCACAGCATCCCAACCCTTCCTTCTTCATGCTGAACTCCCCACTCCCCAGGCCAATGGACCTATGGGCTAAGTACTATCGATAGGCATCAGTTCAGTTGACTCCCTAGTTTATTTTTTAATGCCTAACAAATGAAATAAATGATGAATTAACCAATGAAGTAAGAGCACTCTAGGTAGTACCCTGTGGCCAGGAACCTTTACTGCTCCAGAGAAGAAAATGCTCAGGAGCCCAGGGAAGGACTGCCAGCCTGCCTAGCAGAACCCACCCCGACAAGGCCTAATCCCAAACAAGAGGACTCAAGGCAAGCTAATGGCTCCTGGGTTGGGAGCCTGTTACTCTGAAGCAACCCCCACGTGGCCCTGTGTGATGGCAGCTCAAGTTTTCCTTCCTTCTCCCCACAGAGCCAGCTTTCCCAGGCGCTGAATGGATTGTCAGACAGGGCCAAAGAAGCCAAGGAGTTTCTGGTACAACTCCGCACCATGGTGCAACAAATCCAGGTATGGCAGGGGACAGGGTGGGGGCAGGGTGGAGCACCGAGGAAATTCCTCTTTCTTTCTGCCCTATCTGCTCTACACTGGCTGACATGCACGGTGGCCAGCCTCATACGTGACCTGTCCTGAGTCATCTCCTCTGACCTCACGCCAGTGCTGTCTGTCTCAGGTGCTTCCTGCCTTCCACTCGGAGGTCCAGCCACTACTACAGTGCACTTAGACAGAGGCCTAGTTCCTTGTGAACCCAGATTATTCCTGAGTTTCTAAAACCCCATAGGTCCCCAAGCCCCATTTTACTGGACATGAATTGTTTCTTGTCTTCTCTCCGTCCTTTTCCCCCACTTCTCCTCTTTCCTTTCTCCCTGGCCCATCAGGAATCGGTAGCTTCTTCCTTCTCTTCTCAGTTGCTGGGATGTTGTCTAGCCTCAATCCCCTGACAACAATACTTTAGGTTGGTTTATGTGGACACAGTGACCAGCAGGTCAGCCAGCAGTTGAGAATGCAAACATTTCCCACTATAGCTGAAAGAGAGAAACCACAAAAGACCGGAGACAGCAGAACAGTGACCTTCCACACTGTTTACCTTTCTGCACGGTTTTGAGCTTTGCCTCATAGAAATAACCTTAACTCTGCCTGCGGGGAAACAGCTTTCTGAGTGACGGTTTAACCAGTGTCAAAGCAGAAATGGGTGTTCAGCGTAAGCCAGCCTCTCAGCAACACACACTGTTTTTACATGCATACCCGTGTTAGAACCATTGATTCCCTAGCAGTTTTATACACTTCCTTCTGTTTTCCAACGCAACAGTTTTATCAGTCGGCCCTCTTTTTGCATTTGATGGCACAAACGATGCGGCCCCGGGCTGTCCCGCCCCTGGCCTTGCCTCTCCATCAGAGCAAAGTATTCTTTCCCTAAGAAAACAGTAGCCAAGTCTTCAAGGGGAAGGATCCCTCCTGTCCACCCCCACCCGCACCCTACACAGGGCTCAGAAAGCTCTTAAATGATGAAAGCCCTCTTGAAGGCCTTTCTCTGGGAATTCAGACTGTTGCCAGGAGAGCCGAAATCAGTCAGTATCCACGGAGCTGGTGCTCGATCTGATGCTGTCTGAGACAAAGACCCTGTATCTGAAGAAGCAGAGTTAAGTATCACAGTGTATTACCCTGAATAAACACCTATAAATCAGAATTGCTAGTTAAAAGAACTATATAGGTTTCAAGTCAAGTAAAAATGTTATACCCAGCATTTAATTTTAATACCATGGGGCCATGCTCCTCCCATTTTCTGTGTAGCTCCCATGCCTCAGCAAGCTATTTTGTCATTTCTGGTTTTTATAGCCAGAAAATGCTGTTAACCGATATGATTTTTTTTTCTCCATTGCAGTCTTTCTTCATGCCAGGGACAAGTACTTTTGTCTGTTATTCTTAGACCTTACATACTTCTGCTAGCATTGGAGGGCAGCACTGCATCATTGTTTAATGTGGGGGAACCTTTGTCATCCTTCTTCTCTCTTCTGTTAAGTTTAGTAAGCCTTTCCCTCTCCTGTCTTGACTCTCCTCTTCCTTCTAGATTCCTCTTTCCAGCCTGCAGAATGGAGCAGAGACACCCATCGAAAGACTTTTGTACCACCCTACAACCAAAGCTTTATTGTACTTATTATAATTCAAACTGAAGAGGTGGTTTCTTTTAATAAAAAATAATTTAAGTAACAAATACCCATCTTCTTTCAGATACATTTAAAGCAAAATGCTTACACTATAGAGTACAGTTTACTAGTGGTTTGGAAATACTCAATGTATTCTATGGGCAGGTTCCTTCCCGTCTCTTCAGTGGGGAGAACTGGGATGCTCTGGGTTCCCTGGCTACCTGAGCTCCCCATACACGCGCCTGAGAAATGTGCTCTCTTGTTCAGGAAAACAGTGTGGAGTTCGAGGCCTGCCTGGTGGCCCAGTGTGATGCTCTCATTGATGCTCTAAACCGAAGGAAGGCTCAGCTGCTGGCCCGGGTCAACAAGGAGCATGAGCACAAGCTAAAGGTGAGCGGCTCACTGGGGACAGCGGAGGACAACCATCCAATCTCCCGGGAAAATGGTGGCAGCCACAGGAGGATCTCATTCCTCACCCACATGGCCTGGCCAGACAGGAACAGACACATCCCTTCATTCTCTATTTACTTCAATTTACTTCAAACTCCTTCAGTTTCCTAACCAAAATTTGCTGAGTGACTTCTCTGGACCACAATATGCTATAGGCATGGAAATAACAAGATAAATAAAAATATCTGTATTTGTTCTACTCTCTCAGGAGGGGCAAATTTTAAGAAAAGCGTGGGGGGAGGGGAAATATATCATAGGCTAGGTTTTTGGTTTGGTGTTGGGTTTTTTTTTTTTTTTTTTTTTTTTTTTTTTTTTTTTTTTGCAAAAATCAAAATGGGATAGTGAATCCTGGGAACAGGATTGAAAGAAAGCTTAGCTAAGGGTGGCCACACATAGGCAAAAAATATGTTTTGAGTAGATAAATAGAATACATGTTTTCTTAAAAAATGTAGACTTTTCAATATAGACTTTGACCACTAGAATGTAAAAATTAGTGCATTATAAGTCTGGGATCCCATTGACAGGACTGGTGTTGAAGACGTGTGGTAACCTACCTGTCATCCACTAGCAACAAGATGGGAAGTGGGAGCAGAAGGGAGTCTAGTGATTGGCGCTCAGCTAAGGACCACACACGTGGTCAACAATCATCAGGCCTGGTGAGGGGAGGCATATGCAGTTATGGCCTGGGGTTAAAATAGAAGAAGCGAGCGCCTTCAAGGCTGTCTATTGGATTGGCATCAGGAGATGCAGGAGCCACTTCAAAGGAAGCAGTGGTTCAATGTCTCAGTGATAAATATTACCCAGCAGGTCAGTTACCTAACACCAGAGAAATATCAAGAGCAAGAGAAATATCATTTCTAAATTCAGATCCAGTAGCTAAACCAAGGAACTTTCAACAATGATGGTTTCAGGTTCATGGCAAGGGTGAAGGAGACCTCAACTATATCCTCCTTCCCTAAGGCTCTCTCCCTCTCTTGCCATCTGCAGCTCCTTAAGGTACATTCAAAGATGCATGGCTGCTGCTTCCCTGACCAAGTCAGGAAGGCAATGTAGTGGGAACAAAGGCCTTTCCCTGCTGCCTTTTGACTTGGATTGTGACTCAGGGGACACTTGAGAATTGAGACAGCAGGCTATGCTTCCAAACAGGAAGGGCTCATGAGAACCTTGTCACTTAGCGAACGATGGGCCTGACCTCCAGCTTGGGCTCCCTGATGCCATATGTCTTCCGGTTTTGCAGAGAGCAAAGGTACAGTGATATCAAGGAGCCAGGTTCTCAGGTAAAGAGAATAGCCGATCTTGAAGTCAGCATATACACTTAGATTTAGGACGGGGATGGAGAGTCCCCAGATGCTAATGTTACCGAGCCTGTGGATTTGGGTAGCAAAGCAAGCCTGGCAACCCTCATGATCATCTGAGAGCAGCCAGACACACTCCTGATGGTGGGCCTCATGAGAAGCCTCTCTCATTCATGTTCATCTTAGGATGAACTCAAGCTGTGATTCATGGCAAACTGTGTGTGAATTCCTTAAATCCAAGGAGAAGCTGAGGGAAGTCATGGACATGCTGTGCTCCTTCCCCGCCGCCAGCTGTTACGAAAGGGTTAGAGTGTGAGTATCTCTTACAGGTTTACCAAGTCGAGAGCATGGCTTGGTAAACATTTTCTCTCAGAGTCGGGTTAGATCTGAATGTTCTGTCTCAGCTTGCATGTAGTATATGATTCTTCAGTCATCCCACAGCAACACAGAAGAGTATCCTGGGTGAGCAGGTCCTGCCTTTGATAACAGCAATAGTCAAAGTCTGGAAACTATTTTGTGGTGAGAGTATACAAGTTATATTATAGGGATGGCCTCACTCATTTTCACAGTAGCTCCAAGGGGCCACTGTCACCATTATTTCTGCTCCAGAGAGGAGGGAATGACAACACCATGAATTAAGGACTGGCGCCACAGCCACAGAGCCCAAAATCTGAATAAAAGTTCCCACTGCTCACAGCAGAAGTTGCATGCAGACAAGGCACTTCTCAGCCAAGGGGTTACAGTGCTGCGAAGGGGTATAGGGGAGGCAGGGACACTGAAAGAATGAGCATTACCCACAGATGGCTCCAGCACAAGCAACCAGCAAGCTTCTGGGGAGGAGGTGGTCAGTGCTACTGACATCATAAGGAAAACCACCAACAGCTATGATGTCACCGATCGCCTCATGAGAGAGCTGGCATCATAGATGCCTGTAGGTGTGTGCTCATGGCCACTGCATTCCTGCCTGCACCAGGAAGCCTGCCAGGGAAGATGATGGTGATCTTGATAAGTCAGTCAGTCCTCAAGACTGATAGTTTCTGTTGCCATCCTCCGCTCAATGACTGTCACGTAGCCCTTCCTTTAGTTCCTGAAAGAAATGCAGAAATTTACTTTCACAGCAATCCTTGGAATATCTTGTGCATTTTGGGGTTTGCTTGCATGTGTGTGTGTGTGTGTGTGTGTGTGTGTGTGTGTGTGTGTGTGTGATGAGGATTTAGGGGTTTGCTTCCATGTGTGCATGTGTGAATGTGTGTGTGTGTGTGTGTGATGAGGATTTAGGGGTTTGCTTCCATGTGTGCGTGTGTGTGTGTGTGTGTGTGTGTGTGTGTGTGTGTATGTTTCTGTATTATTGAGGATTGAACCTAAGGCCTCACATACACTAACCAAGCACTGTACACTGCCCACACTCCCTCCTTTTAAAATTTTGAGTCAGAGTCTTGCTCAATTGTCCAGGCTGGCTTTGAAAACACTCTAGTCTAAGAGGGCCTTGAATTTGTGACACTTCTGCCTCAGTCTCTAGAATGTTTATGCTCACAACTTGTGTCACTAGGCCTGACTTCACAATATCATCCAAGTCACATAGAGATGAATAGATAAAACTCTGGCTGTGCTTCAAGCATGAGCTGGGGTCGCCCAGCTGAGAACCAAGGCAAGCATTTCAGTGCCTACCTTTTTCTCAATGGAGTCTCTTTTACCAAACATTGTAAGTACTGGAACCATAGCAGTGACTGTGGTGAGTATTTGTGGTACCATGCAGTCCCTGCAGAGGTGGCTATCCCTGTCCTGTATAAACAGATGCCAGTCATCTCTATGGAAGAAGAAATCCAAGACTGGAAAAGCTCATTGATCTATGCCATGTCAGCAGACAGCAGAGTATAGGACAGCACCTTTGCCCCTTACTTGATTCCACCTTTGCTGGCCAGGACTAGGATCTCACCATGGCCTGTGCATTAGCTAGATGCTTCTTGGGATGCAGTAGATGCTCAGGATGCAGTAGATGATGCTCAGATGCAGTAGATGCTGCTCAGGATGCAGTGGATGCTCAGGATGCAGTAGATGATGCTCAGATGCAGTAGATGCTCAGGATGCAGTAGATGATGCTCAGGATGTAGAGGATGCTCAGGATGCAGTAGATGATGCTTGGGATGAAGTGGATGCTCAGGATGCAGTAGATGATGCTTGGAATGAAGTGGATGCTCAGGATGCAGTAGATGATGCTTGGGATGAAGTGGATGCTCAGGATGTAGTAGATGATGCTCTGTATACAGTAGATGCTCAGGATGCAGTAGATGATGCTCAGGATGCAGTGGATGCTCAGGATGCAGTAGATGATGCTCAGGATGCAGTGGATGCTCAGGATGTAGTAGATGATGCTCAAGATGCAGTAGATGATGCTCAGGATGCAGTAGATGCTGCTCAGGATGCAGTAGATGATGCTCGGGATGCAGTAGATGATGCTCGGGATGCAGTGGATGCTCAGGATGCAGTAGATGCTGCTCAGGATACAATAGATGATGCTCAGAATGTAGTAGATGATGCTCTGTATACAGTAGATGCTCAGGATGCAGTAGATGATGCTCAGGATGCAGTGGATGCTCAGGATGTAGTAGATGATGCTCAGGATGCAGTAGATGATGCTCGGGATGCAGTGGATGCTCGGGATGCAGTGGATGCTCAGGATGCAGTAGATGATGCTCGGGATGCAGTAGATGCTCAGGACACAGTAGAGATGATGTTTGGGATGCAGTGGATGCTCAGGATGCAGTAGATGATGCTCAGGATGTAGTAGATGCTCAGGAATGGCATCTACCACACCCCAGGCCTCCATTCCCTCCCACTGTCCTCATCTTCCCCCTGGAAGCCCTTCTGTTAAGGGGGGTTGTGCTAAAGGCCACATGGATGCCACAGGGCAGAGGACACTGGCGCCCTCATTTCACCCTGCTCAGACTCTGGAGGACAATGGAAAGAGACAGGAGGCTGGCCGTTGCCCTCAGCAGCAAAACTGTTCTGTCTTCTGTCTCTACGGTTCATCTGTCATTTTCAGCTAATTGTATCTCTCACCACTTCTAAGAACAGCCACCAGTGCCACTGCCACCATAGCTACTGACACCAGCCCCTGTGGACTCTCTTCTTCTGTCCCTGCCTGTTCTCCTTGTTGTTTTTTTCACTACCGAGACTCGTGAGGAAAGACTGGCCATTTAAAGACATCTTCATCAAGCACAGCACTTTGCTGGCTGTGCGGCAGGAATCTCATGTTCTTCCATTTCCAAGGAATGCTGCTGACTGACCAAGAGGCAGAGTGTGTGTGTGTGTGTGTGTGTGTGTGTGTGTGTGCAGGATGCTGGGAAGCCAGTGTGGGTTTATGAGTCTTAGTACTCTCTCATGCCCCTTTCTCACAGCACTGCCAGCCTGCACAGAGATAAGGGCTCTGAGGAGACAAGTTGGAGTCAGGTGGGGAAAAGCCTAGATTCTGTGTGTGAGAAAGAATGCAGATAGAAAGAATATTGTTCTCACCTGTGAGCCATGGAAAAGCAGTTATCACAGTAGCCAGCATAAGAAATTACATGAGTACTTAGCACAGTCCCATATTTTGGGCCCGTTTGAAACATAAATTGAAGTTCTGAAGTTCCTGATATTCTGTGGTTTGAAACCGTGCAGGGAGCTGTGAGTCTAGTTTTGGGATGTTATAAACTGAAGCAAGTTACCAAAAGACATTAGAGAAAAGTACCTGTGAACTTCCAAGAAATAGTCCTAGTTTGTGTGTGGAATTGGTGAATTAGTTGCATAAAGTTCTAATGATCAGCAGAGGACGTAAGATAATATGTTACCATCCGTCCCAGGTCCTTCTCTGCTGGGTACAGCCCCAAACTGTCCCCACTGCCCCTGACATCCTTACAGGGAGTCCGGACAGCATTAAAGTTTGCCATTGATGAGATGTATGGGTTTTTTTTATTTTACAAAAATTACATCATTTCCATTTTCTTTTGAGAAGTTCAAAGTATTGCCTGAGAATTAATTTTGTCTATAATACTTTCAAACTTGAAATCTTTCTTAAAAGCACCTTATATTCTCCCCCCCCTCTCTTTCTCTCCAGCATTTTAGTATGATCCAAGGTTGACTAGTTCAAGCTGATATGCACCTTGTTACCTTCCAACAGTAAGATCCCTTGGAAGCAACAAAGATAGTTGTTCAAATTTTTTTAGGGGCAATCAAATCTTTAATGTGCTTGTACAGTTGATGAATTTGATGTATCAAAAAACCCACTCAGTGAAGTTGTAATAATAAAGCTTGCTGGTTCTCAGACTCCATATCAGTGGGTAGCTTGCATATGTCCACCATGGTTATATGCCAGATGCTCCCTTCTGGAGCTATTGTACCATCGTACTTTGTTAGAATACATCCCATTATTAAAAAATATATATTTATCCTATGGTCATCTCACTAAACGGAAAACATCCTGAGTGCTCCTGGCTTATAATATGCGTTCTCCTGACTGCCGCCCAGCAGGCAGGTGACACTTTGATTAAGGAATGGAAGAAAGAAAAGAATTTAACCACACTCACAAGGAAATTTTAAGCAATTAGATGAAGCTAGTGTCATCAAGAAAAAGAGATTAATTCCAGCTGAGCACCAGCCCAGCCTGGTGAATGCAATAAAAATGAACACAGAGAATTGGTTGGACACTGGGAGGAAGACTTGTACAAAACCTAAACACCTGGAATAGCGTGAAACCTTCACTTTCCCTCAGCCAAAGTTGAGAGGGGTCAACATTAATAGTGTAACTGCAAGCATCACTGATTTAAGCCTGTCATTAATGCAGAATTCCTTTCAGAGTTTCATTTGGTAAGTTCTATGGTCCTCTGCCTCCCATATGTGAATAAATCTGAAAAAAAATCTGTGGAGATAAGAGTTGCCGCTGTCCCCAAAGGACCATCAAGATGCCAGCACACACAGTGAGGGCTCCCCATGAGTAAGAGGCACACTTTAACCCCAACTCACTCTGGCAATGCCAGTGAAGGGCAGTCTCAGACTGCCTTTAACGTCCTTCAGCCAGATACGCGTGAGCCTCTTTCCTCTAGATGCCACGTGACTCACTCCATGGATAACAGAATGACCCTGTACAGCTCTGCTCCGTATCCTGCAGGGGTCCATGTGGCAGCACTCTGATGCCCCCCCCCACCCCACCTCATGGTAAATGTTCTCCTGCATGGACAGAATGCCGCCAGATTCCGCTCTTCCTAGGGTGTGGGCTTCCTCCGCCATTAGCCGCTCTGTGCTGGGATACAGTCTGTTCTGAGCCAGGCTTCGCAGTGATCACCGACGAGCCTGCTGCTGGCATCCACACTTTAGAATAGACAACTCACAGCTTTGCTGTTAAAAATCCCAAGCTCTCCTTAAAACGTGTTTGTATTTTGCTTGTTTAATAGCCCTAAGTGATTCTTTTCTCAAGTAAAAACTCTCAAAGCTTCAAACTTGTCTTTGTAAAAACTGCTGTTAGGTGAATCCAACCCTTCATACAGAGGGTGGGATTGGAGAAAGAGGAAACCTGTTTGTCTAAGACCCTGTTAGAAAGGAAGGGTATACAGAATTCTTTTTTCGTTTACATTTCTCCAAATTTTGAAGAATGCATTATTCTTTAAAGAATAAAATTATAAATAATACACTTGGGGGGGGGCAACCCTAGAGCTTTCTGTTTAATCAAAGAAATCAAACCAGCACATTTCCCCATGACTCCCCGTGACTCCCCGTGACTCTCCGTGAGGCTGTTCAGAGCATGGCCAATTGCTCGCTGTGCTTCAGAACCTGGCTGTGTGCACAGAAATTTCCCTACCAACAGTTGGGAGCAAAATCCACCCGGGAACAAATCCTTCAGGCTTGGAGTTTGAAAGCACGTGGGCCTTAGGTAGAGGAGAACAAACAAGATGAGCTAAGGGATCACCCTATGTGGCGGGGCGTTAACTGGGGCAGAAATTACAGATCCCAGTTAGAAAAGGGTGAAATAGAAAGAGCGTTGCCATTCACTCCTACTGGTGACTCGTGAGTGATCTCCCTCCAGCATCCACAAGAGGAGCGTGATTCAAAGCTGTTTATTCTTTATTGTTAAAGAGAAAAAGTTATAGACACCTGAAGAATGGAGAACTAAACAGAAGTCAGAGTGGAAACTTTCCTTGTCCAATCTTAGATAAGCAAGAGTAGAATTGTCTTCTTTAACGCCAAGCCTCGCTGTGGGTTACCCAAGTGAGCTGATGGAGGACTGTAATGGGCCTGTCATTAGTGGGGATGTAGAGTGGTCAGAGCAAGCTCTACCTGTGTGTAACGTCTCCTGGGTGGCTCTCTGCTGCTGAAAAAGCCCGAGAGTTCAGGGGAACTACAGACCCTCATTAGACTGTCCCTTTCCAGACAGGAGCTGCTGTCATGCCCTGACCCAAACAGGGATCCTCGTTACTTTTGCCGCTTATCAAAATAAAACTGGTCAAATGATCAATAGGTCCCTGCCAAGACAATTGATCTTCTGGTAAAATTCTCAAAGCTTCCCCTGGGCTACATGGGCTACAGACCAATCCACTGACCCGTGGGAACTGGGTTAGGTTCTAGTGCAGATGAAAGCAGGGGACTGTTCTCCCAGGACCTATTTCTGTCACTCCTGTGACTTGCACAGGACCCAAGGAAAGGGACTTGACTGCTGCCAGCTACAAACATGGTGCCAAATGGTTTTCTGGGTCACTATCATCAAAGTCCAAAAAAATGTGCATCTCAAAGAGGAGCGGGGTATCCTTGCTTCCTAGGAACCAACTTCAATAAAACGGCAAGAAATAAAAAGTAGGAAGAAGAGCCTGAGCAGAAAGCTAACAGGCAGCAGGCTGAGAATAGACCTGACCAGACAGTCAATGCACACTCCTCACTGGGCTGGGGAGGTGATGTGATGGGTAAAGTACTTTGATGTGCAAGTACTAAGACCAGAGTTCAGGTCCCCAGCACCCACATAAAATGCTGGGTGAGTGTGGTGGCTGGCTCCTAAAGGTAGCAACTTGGGAGGCCGACAGTGGGATTTGTGGTAGCAAGCTAGCTAGACTTCCTGAATTGGTGATCCCTGGGCTCAAGATACCTGGTGCCAACCCTTGGCTTCCATATGCACAGGTTTACACATGAATATATGCACACATGCATATATACCACACACATCCATGCATTTGGGGGGATTGGGATTTTTTAATTGGGGGGGGGTGTTGATTGGTTGGTTGGTTGGTTGGTTGGATTTTCAAGACAGGGTTTCCTCTGTGTAGCCTTGGAACTCACTCTATAGACCAGACTGACCTCAAGCTCAGAGAGCTGCCTACCTCTGCTTCCCAAGTGCTGGGATTAAAGGCGTGCACCACCACTGCCTGGCTGCAAAACTTTTAATTAAAAATTAAATAAGATTTTTTAGACCTTACAAAGTGGTTATACGATTAAGAGATCTAATTATTTGCCTGATCTCCATAAGGTAGGAAATAGCAGTTCAGAAAGTGGAAGTCAGTAACAGTATACCCAAATACCCCAGAAGGGTCGCTGAGGAGCCGATCCTGTCCCGCATGCTGGGACAGCTCTCAGGCAGAATGAAGGTTTCCCAGGAGTGGACAAAGAGCCCCACACTCAGACTGCAACAAGCCCCAAATCAACTTTCCTTAAGAAGGAAAATTTAAAAGCAGACAGAAAACTTTAGAGTATTGAATGATATCCTTTAAAAAAAAAAGATTTATTTATTTAGTATATGTAAGTACACTGTTGCTGTCTTCAGACACTCCAGAAGAGAGCGTCAGATCTCATTACAGATGGTTGTGCTGGGATTTGAACTCAGGACCTTCAGAAGAACAGTCAGTGCCCTTAACTGCTGAGCCATCTTACCAGCCCTGAATGATATCCTTAATCCAGCACATGTACATCATAAATTCTCACAATACAACAGAAAAAGGCCTTAAGTGAGCAATGGACAGAGAGACAACTATGAAGGCATTGAGTGCCCTGTAAGAAAGGAGCAGGAGTGATTGTTATTATTCCTGTTATTATCCCATTAACTGGGATGCTTGCACAGCCAGTAACATTTACCAATGGTAGCAACCAGGAAAATGCCCCAGGGTCTCAGGTGGGGAAACCATTTAGAAGAAACAGCAGGTCAGGAAAGAGGGTGAGTGCGGCCAAGCAGCTGTCTGTGTGGAAGCTGTACCTCCCTTACTGACAGCTCCTCCCTTCACCCTAAGAGCAGGTCACAGGAGTGTCAACTTAACAGAGAAAAATGTCTGCGGGGTCCTCCTATATGAGACCTTACCGCACCAAGGTCACCAGATTCACAGAATTCTAACCTCGATATTCTGACTTCCGTAACCTTTCTGAAGGGTCCCGTCAGCAGTGTCCTGTAAGGACAGCACCCATCTATCCTCCATCTCTATCCCTGGTCCATGCAGAGAGCAGCACAGACCACTCTCCTCCACGAGGATCCATTTCCATGACACGCTTGGATTCTGCTTTGAGGGAGCTTTCCAAGTCCCAGTGTGCCTCTCTTCTCCTGGGAGGGTCTCCCTCTGCCATTTTCTGTTCTCTCGCCAACTTTAGGTGGTCCGGGATCAGATCTCTCATTGCACAGTGAAACTGCGCCAGACCACGGGCCTCATGGAGTACTGCTTGGAAGTGATTAAGGAGAATGACCCCAGCGGCTTTCTGCAGGTCAGTTTACTAGCTTCTGCTTCCTGTTCCAGACATCCCATAGCACCGAGTGTAGGACACATAGATGGGACATCTAGCAGTCTGGCTTACAGTGTGCCGCTCAGGAGTGGAACCTACCTGCATACTCAGGGAGTGCGCAGAACTCTGCTGACTTCCTGGAACTCTCCGCCATCCTCTGCTTCAAGTCTAAGAGGGGCATGGGCTGAAGGGGGAGGGGTACCGGAGGCATTTGTTCTGGTGCTTAATCATGAAAACGTAATTCTCTGTACTTTTCTTCCAAAGAAGAGAGTATTGTCTTGCCTGAGAATTGGGCCTTCTCCCTCATAGTTCTGAGCAGTTTTGTCAGCTGAAGTCTGTGTGAATGGTCCCCCCTTGCTGCCTCCTCCTCCTGCTCAGGAAACCAGTTATTTTCCCCAGTGGTAGTAGAGAAGTTGCTGTGTTTGGGGCTTTTCTTTCCCTGTCAGTTGTAAAGTGCTATAGTGTAAGCTTGTGTTTAATTGCATCTTGGATACCAATGACAGGTGAGGTGCTTCTTTACTAAGCTAGCACATGAAGGTCTCTTTCAGTTCACACTCCGCAACCAGCCAA
Source organism: Apodemus sylvaticus (assembly GCF_947179515.1). NCBI lineage: Eukaryota > Metazoa > Chordata > Mammalia > Rodentia > Muridae > Apodemus > Apodemus sylvaticus. Next base: position 52,211,036 of record NC_067477.1, read on the forward strand.
GAGTGACAGCTGGAACCAAACACTAAAAACTAAAGAGGTCTCTCCCTCAGGGTCAGGCGGGAGGCACATGAAGATTGAGTAGTGAGCTGTAAGGGATGCGGAACAGCCTCTCTGGCTTGCAGGCCTCGGTCCGGCCTCTCTGGCTTGCAGGCCTCGGTCCGGAATATTGTCTGGCTGCCCACGCCTTGAAACAGAAGGGTGGAACTGTTGATTCTATAGGACATACTAGTTCCCAGTTCTTTAGGGTTGGCAGCTTTTGGAAGCTCAGTAATATATGCACGAGCATAGTTCATGTAAAATCACTTAACAGCAGCTAGTAGTTTCTACTTCCCTCTTTCTAATTCGAGAAAGATGTTCCGCCTTGCTTCAGAAACTGTGGCCACTAGTCACACCAGTCTTTCTCGCCTACGCACAATGAGATGGGAAGAGCTTGAGGTCCTCCCGGTTTGGTGGTAATATGGAAAGTCCGGGAGCAGTGTTGTGGTTTGAAGGTGACATTGTGTTTCTTTGACGTGCTTAGATTTCAGATGCCCTCATAAGGCGCGTTCACTTAACTGAGGACCAGTGGGGAAAGGGCACTCTCACTCCCAGGATGACCACGGACTTCGACCTGAGCCTGGACAACAGCCCCCTGCTGCAGTCCATTCACCAGCTGGACTTCGTGCAAGTGAAAGGTGCGTCCTTGTGTCCCCGGGGCCAGCACGCCGGCCTGAGCAGGTGCTGCCACTTGAAGTACTATGGATGACCCTGTGATGAAGGTTATTCCATCCAGAGTGAGACTAGGAGAATGGCCTCAGCAGTTGTAAGCACTTGCTGCTGGGTGTAGTGTGTACGCTGCCTATAATCCTAGAACTTAGGAGGCAGAGGCAGGCAGATTTCTGTGAGTTCAAGACCAGGCTGGTCTATATAGCAAGTTTCAGATTAGACAAGACTACAAGGTAAGACTTTATCTAAAAAAGAAGACTTAGAATCAAAAATCAGAAAGGAAAGAAAAGGAAGAAAGGAAAAAGAACATTTGCTGCTCTTGCAGCGGACCCGTGTTCAGTTCCCAGTGCCCACTTCAGGTGGCTTACCTGTAGTGCCCACTTCTGTCATCTGAAATGAAAGCTCTGGTGGGGTGGAGAGTGCACCAGGAGTTGACTCTGGACGAGCCAGAGCGGGAGAGGATGGCGGCAAGCCTCAGGGAGGAACAACGGAAACTTGAGAGAAACTAAAGGTTAGCCTGTGGGACTACAGACGAGGGCAAGATCTGTTTGAAGTTTTTTTCTTGTAATTTTTTTATGTTGGGCACCAAAAGGAAATGAAGTGCTTACAATTAAAAATCCAAGCGAGCTATGCAATGGCATTTATGGCACTGAGTCATCCGCTGAGGACCATTTCTGATTTTTATAGCTTCATGTCTCTAAATACATTCATAGAAAGCTGCAAAGATAGTAAGAAGAGGTCCTTGGTACCAATTACGCCCTTCCTGTCTTCCATCCCGTGGTTACTTTTATATAGCTACAATACAGTAGGAAAATAAGTAAAGTTGACATGGCTGGAGTATATGGATAATTCTATGACACCTTATGGCATATGTAGATTCCTACAGCTATCCCCACAGTCAAGACAAAGATCAATTCCAAAGCCAGCTGAAAAGATGGAGATCTGTAAGCCCAGCTATGAGGAGTCGAAGGCAGGGGGATCTTGATTTCAGGTCAGCACAAACTACATAGTAAGAGTTCATCTCAAGAACAAAACAGAAAGGAAATCTGCACCACAAGTCACCCCACCCCCACTCAAACCCTTGACAACTAGGGCTCTGTCCTCCAACTCTACCATAAAACACTTGAAAACTGGAGAAATAGGGCGAGGTGTGGTAGCACATTGCCTAATCCCAGCACTCAGGAGGCAGAGGCAGATCTCTGTGTCTTCAAGGTCATCCTGGTCTACATAGCAAGTTACAGGCTAGCCTGGTCTACATAGCAAGCTCCAAGCCAGCCTGGTCTACATAGCAAGCTCAAAGCCGATAGGCATTACATGGTGAAATACTGTCTCAAACAAAGTAGATAAAAACCTTTTGAGCAATTCAAAAATGAAAACAATCCTTTTCAGGGCTGCAGAGGAGGCTCAGCAATTAAGAGTGCTCACTGCCCTTGCACAGGGCCAGGGTTTGGTTCCCAGGATGCAGTCAGGTGGGTCACAGCCGCCAGAAGCTCCAACTCCAGAGGATCTGACGTTTTCTTCCAGCCTCTTTAGGCACTGCATTCAGATTGCAAACGCACCCATGTACACATAGTTAAAAATAAAAGTAAAATCTTTTTTTTAAACTGGAGAACTTAATTTACATTATTCACCTTTTAAGTATCCACTTAATAAATAAATTCTAAAAGTAGATGCTTTGCAAATTATATATGTTAGAAAAAAAAATCTACCTGTTTCCGCTTATCATGCAGAGAATCCTATAACCAGAGAAGTTTTAATACCATTAGGGCTGACAGTGCATGGGTGAGGTCATGTATGTGTTAAGCACTCTTGTGTCTTTTCATGACCTTTTGCTCTTGCTGGCTCAAGTTTCCTTGGTTTTTAGTTGATAGGCATTGCTTTGAAATACTGCCTTAACCAAAGTCTAAAGTGATGTGTAAGCTGTAAATTAAAATGTCATGTTGTAGCAACAAAAAATAGGAGCACTTATGGAATATTAACCAAACCGTCCATTATCCAAAGTGTGGTACTTTTGTTGTCGCCTCCATTCTCACAGCCCTAGAAGTCAGCTGAGGACACTGGGGTACAGGAAGCTGTTACCACAAGTGGTGGGGCATGGGTCCACTCCAGGATGTAGTTTCAGGTCACACTAGTGTCATTTCCAATTTGTTCCACAAAACTAGCACCTTCCAGTGTAGCTTCTTTGAGAAATAGCCAATTTCCTTTTATACATTTAAGAGTGTGTGTGTGTGTGTGTGTGTGTTGCACAATCTTTTATTGTTGTTTAAAAGTCTTTCTCTGATACCTACATGGCATAGTCACTAAACCATTCCTTGCAAGAATACAGCTTAATTCCTCCCAGACAGCCTATCTCCTATCCTTTCAACAAAATAAACCATTAAAAGTTATGTCTCAAGTATTGTGGAGGAGGAAATACATCAACATAAAAAAGCAGTGAAAGGCTTTGGGTGGAAGAGGAGAAACCCCAGTCCACCTTGATGATCCTAGGGCAGGAGGAAGAGGGAATTAGAACACAGAAGCCTCGTGCCTTTGAAATGCTTTGGTGGGCTGGCAGAGCAGTCTGCTCCCATGTCCGCTGCCCTGCTGAGTCTGGTCCCTCCACCTGCCCCCTGTGGAGTGCAGGCCAGGAGGCAGGACGAAGCTAGAGCCAGCGGCTCCTTCAGCTGGTATGAATACTGAGGTCTGAGAGAGCTGACATCACAGACCACATATCCAAGAGCAGACTTGTGCTCACTTAGCTGCTCACACAGAGGTAGGAGTTGGGGAAAGCTGTATGTGTGAACTGCACAATCTGTATACACAGCGGAGAATGCCATCCACACTAGGGCTGAAGTGCAGGGCACCCTAAGTCCAGCAACTGACCTGGCACACAGAAGATCCAGAACAATCCTTGGTGGCATTAAAAGGAAAGACCATTTGGTGTGAGAGTAAATTTCCTTTGTCTTAATTTGATTTTGATTATTTTCTCCCTGCCTTGTTAATTTATGTGCCTTGCTTTGTGTTCATTAAACTTAATCAATTCAGTGGCAGCCTGCTCCATTCAGTCTCAATAATTTTTACCTGTCAGATACCACAAAAAGCCAAGGGTTGTGCTGGAATAGCAGTTGACTGGCTGCAGTTGACCCTCTCCCCAGCCTTTGGGATATTTGTTAGCACACGGACAGCTGTTCCTCGTCTATTGTTAGCTTGGTCATTTTCTAAAGGAATCCTCAGTCCACTTGATGAGATACCCTTTCACAACTTGTCAGTAAAAAATATTCCCCCCAAACTGCATTCTAAGTCCAAGTGCAAAAGATGCAAATTAAATAGCATTTGTCGTGTTAATGTAATCTGACCACTATGAAATAACAATGTCAGAAGATAGGTTTTTCTAATGATGTTACATGGACACAGTAGAAATTGTAAAATAAAAAAAAAATTTAAGTATCTTCAGGTATACATGTAATTTTTTTATGCAGAAAATATCTGCCTGTTTCTTGACAGAAAAATGTTCGCATCCTTCTGGTTTTGAGATTTCTTTGTTGCTGTGGAGGAAGATAGTCTGCTGTGAGTGTCCGTGGGCTTCTGCCCAGGCAGCCGCTGCCCATCACACTTGCACCCTCTGGGGTCAATGCCTCAACCGCTAAGGGCTTAGCTGCATGTCTCTTTTCAGGTCCCCCACCCTCAGCAGGTGATCTCTATCTAGAGAACGCTGGACTTTATGATTCTCCAGATGCTGGAATGATCCGGCATGCTTCTGGTTGTACCTTAAGGGGAAAGCCACACCTCCTTTCCAAACCACTGTTGAGTGATGTTTGAGCTCCTTTCCTTTCATTGTATAAAATGACCTACCACATTTCATCTGCCACTTTTATTAGGGATCATTTTAGGAATAGTTTTCTGAATTCTCAGTTGGTAATGTTAACTCCTTCCTGGGTTCATGGGAAGAGAGTTTTGAGTCTTTTTGTAGTCTGCCCCCGGGGTTTTGCCATATGGGGCAAGAATAGGTTTTGAGCATCCACTTTCTTTGAAGAGCATTACCCTAGGATTAGATGAGCACAGAGAGCATTTAAGTCAAGTTGCTTAAATCAAATGCCTGCATGTTAAATGCGTACCAAGACAAAGCTGTGACCTAAAGCTACACCCACCTCTCAAAGACCGAATAATTGTTCATTCCTTTAAGTGCCTCTCCTCCCCTGGGGATCTATTAACCTTCATTAACTCCTCTTTAATGCAACATCTCTTGATACACTCCAAGGTCCCAGGCAAGGACAGAGTGATCTGAGCTGACTCTCCTCTGTAATGCAAGGAAAGAGCTGCAGGAGACGGCTGGCAGGGACAGGTGAACACCATATGAACATGCAATCTGCTCACATGCAGAGGTTTGGGGGCTGAAATGAATGTCCTCAGAACATGTATGATTTCCATCCTTCCCAGTGGACCAGTGATAACTTTCTAGAAAGGCCCTGCATTCCCTCTAGACCAGTGGTTCTCAGCTTTCCTAATGCTGTGATACTGTAATACAGTTTCTCATGTTGTGGTGACCCCAACCATAAAATTATTTTGTTGTTACTTCATACCTGTTATTTTGCCACTGTTATGAATTATAACGCAGAATATCTGATATATAATCTCAAAGGGGTCACAACCCACAGGCTGAGAACGTCTGCTCTTAAGCTTAAATGCTATTTGTATTGTTTGGGCACTGTAGAGACGAATGGATGGTCGGTCGACAGGTAAACCTTTGGAGAAGGGGAGGCTGTAAGATGGCACTCCTGCCATGGTAGCTCTGAGTGGGAGCAACAATGACTACAGTAATGCTCGGGAGGGACCTTTGCCATCCAAAGTCAAACTTGAATGAGGTGTGAAGACTTTGCCCTAGTTCAGAAATCCTGAGCCCCAGCTGCGTGTGCCAAGTCCGCTGCCTCAGAACCATCCTGCTAGGCTTCAGACCCCAATCCCGCCTCTTGTTAGCCATGAAACCTCTCTGGGTTTCAGCTTCTTTGTCTATGAAACAGAGACAAGAAGAAAGTGGCGATGAAAAGATACCATAGGTGAGTGCCTGTGAGCATCTAACCAACACCTGAGTGTTGATAACCACCCCTTAAGGCTTGTGGTCTGTGTGGGGGTGAGGGGTCAGCTTCCTTCCTCCCTCCCCACATTCCAGCTTGTTCCACAGAGGAATTCTGGAGACTTGCCAGTGTTCATGACCCGAGGAGTTGGAGGAAAAGTTAAATAAGGAGAGAGCAGCCTCCAAAGGATGAAATTTGAAGACATCGGTAGAAAGCGCCATTGTAGAACATAGCCCCAAGCCATACCTCCACCAGACTCGCCACAGAAGCACAAGTCACAGCACAAGAACTTTCAGTTTGTAGCTTGTGTTTATAGGCCAAGAGAATATTAAGTACTGCAATTGTGATCAGATAAGGAGAAACCCGTTATAAAGGGAAAACCAAAGATGTCTTAGAATGAACACAAGATACAAAGACCAACAGCGTCAGGGAAGCCCCAGACATAAACATCTCAATAAAATAAAGCATTCTTCAACATCATCCCAGAAACTGCTGTGCTATATCCACAGCCAATCCATAAATTACAGAATTTGATTGAAAATACTTTCCATTTCTTATAGACTACCCATTTCATATCTAATAAAACAAAATAGGATAACTAAACTCCCACCATAAAAAATCTATTTTTATAAATGTCAACCCATCCCTTAGCTAATAAAGCTGTAACTTTGACATACTTGCTTTCTATATACAGCAGCATCTGTGGTAAATAAGGAATAGATAAATATGGAAAAAGAAAAACTACTTCTTAGCATGTGGAGAAACAGATTTAGACAAGCAACAAGTCCCAATCTAGACATGCCACTGTCTCTGTGTAGCCCAACCCCACCCACTTTGCTCATTTTCCTACTGTCTGAATATGAGACAAAATCAAGACCTGGGCATTAGAGACAGGTTTTTTTTCCCCCATAACTTATTTGTTTCTTTTTACAGTCTACCTCTTGGAGACTCAAAATAAAGCTGCTGTGTTTTAATTCCATGTATCATGCATTTCACTTAATCTTTCAATTATGTCTTTGTCTAACAGGGATATTTGTGTTTCTTCTCAGCCATTGCAGGCGTTTGTATGATTCAAGTTGAAATCATTTCATGGTCTTATTCTTTGATTTTGTAATTGATGAAGTGTACACTTGCTCTCGGCATGAACGAATTAAAATGAAAGGTTGATATGGAGCTGATGAGACAGACAGTTCAAGGAATGGGTTCAGGATACACCCAACAGAATAAATATCCCAGGAAGATTCACCCAAGTCTCTATGTCAACTGTTTTGCTAAATTCCACCATAAATATAAAATATGTACTCCATTTATAAAGGAAACATAGTTTTAATAACAAAAGCTTCGCATACAAATAGACTTCAAGCTAGACCTCAGTAGTAATACCCAAGTAATGCCTTTCTCTGCGTGGTACTTATACAGCCTTTTAAAGTTATGTCTTCTGTCCCCTTTGCCATGCAGTCCTAGAATTTGTTATGAAACAAAGCAAGAGGGTTCTTTTGTTTTCGTTTCTAACTTTCCTCCAAATTCAGATGCTCTGGGTAACCAGTGGCTGCAGAAGCCACTGGTCTCTTAGAAGACTCTGCCCTACACCACTGAAACTTGAAGCAGGACTTCCTGTTCTGAAATGGTCACCTTCAGTTAGTTATTCCCTTATTTGTTTTATTGAATGCTTGATTTAACAGCTCGAGTCCGGTTTCATTGGAAGTCTTTCCTAAGCCTAAGGTAGTCTCTCTCACTTTCACATCATGGACGTTGTAGCTGCTTGTGTCTTCTAGGTCACCCACCATAGACCCTGTTTCCTGAACTGCTGTGAAATCAACACATCCTGGTTGGAATGGCTGACAGGAATACATTTAACTCAGTGCATGACACACCAAGTCCCATGTAGGTGCAGCATACCGCATGTCCCATAATTAACATCTGTGCATCACCTAAATGTCCCTAAACTTGAATTCCAGTGTGCTCTCTGCTGTAATTAAAGTATGGAGCCTTAGCGCATGTTCTGGTGCCTTTTGTTGTTTCAGTTTGGGTTTTGTATTTTTTAATATTGACAAGAGACTAGAGAGATGGCTCCGTGATTAAAAGCACTTGCTGCTCTGGCAGAGGTCTTGAGTTCTGTTTCCAGAATCTATGCAGTAGCTCACTATTGTCTGTATCTCTAGTTCCAGGATACCTGGACACCTTCCTCTGACCTGCACAGGCACCAGACATGCAAGGGGTGCACACATATACATGCAAGCAAAACACTCACACACATAAAATAAAATAAAAAATACCCAAATAATTTTAAAAATATTTGCTAAAAACAGTTCTCTCAGCTACGTATATTGAGTTACTATGTTGGGAACAGAGGTTGTCAACTAGAATTTTTATGTCCATGTGTCTGAAGATTCCCTACTCTATGGTTTTAAATAGTCTAAGTTATAATGAGTTGCTAGTTATTTCTCACAAGACTTGAAAACACCACCAAGCCTCCTGTCACACTCAGATCTGCTCCTGTGTCCCTGGGCTAAATTGTTCCATACCTGAAAAACAGATGGACTTGACCTCTCACTGTCCCAAGGTACAGCCACTGTGAGAATACAATGTCACATGCTTCAGAAGTTTCCAGTCTTACATGGCTTGTGTCACTTGATACCAAATTTCAAAATCCACAGCTGCAGCTCCTGTTGATGGGCACAAGATCTGGAAGAACTTGAATGGATGGGTAGATTGTTGGATGGGCAGGGTGTGTGTGTGTGTGTGTGTGTGTGTGTGTGTGTGTGTGTGTTGAGACTACTTGCTTATGAGAGGGAAGCTTGTCCTTATAAGATAGTGAAACCCTTGTAACTCAACAGAAGCTAGAGTTGTGCTAATTTCTGTTTAGCTTCCTCTCCAGTCCCAGCAACCCCCATACTACAACTGGAGGAGTGTTGCACCCACAACAACAGTGCTACGCTGTCCTGGAAACAGCCCCCTCTGTCCACTGTGGCCGCCGATGGCTACATTCTGGAGCTGGATGATGGCAGCGGTGGTCAGTTCCGGGTAAGTAGGTAACCTACCCGTTATGAAGCAATGCCGGGGGCTCCCTCCGAGGACCCACTGTGCAGTCCCGACTTGGTTTTCCCATCTCTCCTGGAGGTGGGCTGCTCTGCAGGGATTTCTTGTCTCATATCATCAAAGATGGGTAGAGTCTCTCAAATCATCCTACTCTCTCAGAAAGACAGTGTAGCTGTGTGACAGCCTATATGTATTGTCTCTCTGAGCCTGTGGGTCCTTATGTGCCAGTGAGGGGGACAAAGACAACAGCATGTGTGGCACTCTGCTGCTTAGACTCCACTAGATAGTCTGTAAAGTCAGCATGGTGCAGTATCAGTGACAAGTCTGCAGCATTAGCTTGCAGCTCCATCTTGATTCACTGCTAATAATGCCGTTAAGTATGCCTGAGCCTTGTGTCTACAATGATAGATTCTAACGTCTTCGACTGACACTTTCCTTACTTGGCAAACCCCATTACAACATCCTTGTAGTGAGTTTTTCTAATAAATCTTTATCCAGTTTAATTTCTTTCTTTCTTTCTTTCTTTCTTTCTTTCTTTCTTTCTTCCTTCCTTCCTTCCTTCCTTCCTTCCTTCCTTCCTTTCTTTTTTTCATGAGCCTTTTGTCAGACAAAACTGGTGTCCAAAAAGCATTACTTCCACAAAGCAAGGAAGTGTTAGTCACATTGGGAAGTCTTGGTGCCCCCTGGATATGAGGCAGCTGCCTCTTGACAAGACATAGCTATTTTGCCCATATTATTCTGTGGGCAAATCTCTATGTGGCTACCCGACTGTGTGTCTGCTTTTGTCCCAAGCATACTGTATCAGTCAGGGTTCTTTAGAGGGACAGAACTTACAGAAATGTGTATGAGTGTGTGTGTGTGTGTGTGTGTGTGTGTGTGTGTTACAGCTAATCCAACAATGGCTGACTATGAACAGGAAGTCTAAGAATCCAGTAGTAATTCAATCCATGAGGCTGGATGTCTCTGCTCGTCTCCATTATATGCTAGAAGCCTGAATTAGTAGGTGGTAATGCCAGGGAAGGAATGAGCTTACTAATGTGTGGACAGGCAAAGAGAGAGGCTTCCTTCTTCCATGTCCATCTGTCAGCTTCCAGCAGAATAGATGGCCCAGACTAGAGGTGGACCTTCCCACTTCAAATAATTTAATTAAGCAAAAAGATCCCTCAAAGATGTGCCCAGCCATTTTGAGGTTTTGGTTAATTCCAGATGTAGTCAAGTTGACAACCAAAATAACTATCACACACACACACACACACACACACAAAGAGAGCTTTCTTCCTCTCTCTCTCTCTCTCTCTCTCTCTCTCTCTCTCTCTCTCTCTCTTTCTCTCTCTCTCAGCTTAACTTCCACCTACCCACCCAGTCTGAGCTCTCAGTCCTAGAAAGCTCCTGTGCTGGGACCACCCAAAGGAGCAGCTTTCTGGGGACCAAAGCCCACGTCAGCACTGCTAACGAGGAGAACCTATGCAAAACACACCACCAGCCCCAGAAGATGAGATTTTCTTCCAGTCACTAGCCAAGGGTCCACTAGCTTCAAAGAGCAAAGACTACAAAGACACCACCTCCTGACTGGTTTTCTGCTCTTTAGATATACATACCTTCAACAGGAGGTGTCTTCTACATTCTCCTCAAGATGCTCTCCCTTGATCGAGTCCCTCCCTTCTTTACATGTGTGCGGACTGGCATGGAAAATCAAATTTCTTCCTGTCCAAAAATAAGAGTCTTGTGGGTTGCATGTCTGTCTGCATGCCTTTGTGCTTTTGCGTGTGTGCATGTGAGTGCATGTGTGTGTGTGTGTATGTGTGTGTGTGTGTGTGTGTGTGTGTGTGTGTGTGTCAGTCTGGTCAGTGTCTTCCACTTTTGCCCCTTCAGCTCTTGTTTCGTGTTCTTGGCCTTTTTTTTTTTATTACTGTTTTTTTTTTCTTTTCTCCTTGTTTTCCCCATTCCCTGGAACAGCTGCACCATCGTCACCATGTCTGGAAATCATCTCAGGCTCCTTCCCTTCCAAGGGCTCCCGTTGTTCTGCTGCCTGCCTACCACCGTGCTGAGCACTTCCCTGTCTGTCTCTTCATCTCCACATCTTTTCTGATAGTCAGGCCCAGATTTCTACCTGTGGAGAATTTTCCACTTTGATGCTTTGACCTCAGGGACCTACGGGAACAAAAACTGTATTGTAATACGATTCATTAAGTAATTCACGTGCACCAATGTCCAGAATCTCTGAATGCAATCGTGTCGTATGCAGGTTTTCCTAACTGCTGCTGGTCCAGGACCACAGCAGAAAGCTGCCTCTTTAGCGCTGTGTTTTCAATGTAGATGTTCCCACCCATTACATCAGCCTTACCTTTGCTAAGTGTGGGGCTGAGGGGGAAAGCAAGTCCCCAGTCTGCGTGGAAAGTGCATTATGGGAGACTTTATTTTAAGCCTTTAAAATGTCATTCTGCCTTCCTCCCCCTTCCCACCATACCGTGGTGCGAACGTCTATGCCAACGGCCGGCTTTGAGTATAATCCTTGTGTCAGTTGGAAACACAGCATACAGACTAACCTCTTGTTTTTATGTTTTTCAAAAAATGTGTTTTACAAGCCACACAGTTGGATAAAGGTGTTGCATTCTCTATAAGCAATAACCTTAGCCACACACTCCCAATCATGGCTTTTTAAATCCTAGCTGCTGATCACGATTAAGCTACTGAGACCTTTTAAACTATAATAACTACATATATAAAGTTAGATTGCCCTCATGCCCATCTTGAAAAGTAGGTATTAACATCCCTGATTTAGAGATTAGGTGACTGAGGCTCTAAGCGATAGATTAAGCAGCCCAATAACTCATAGATTCAAGTCTGGATATCAAAGCTGTGCTCCTAACTTGATTCCCTGGTGATTATAAAGAATGATGAAGGAAATACAGACCCCGTGTGGGAATCCCTGCCAATTAAAGTATGAGTCCTCAGGATTGCTTTCAAATGGCTAAAGCCTGCCTAGGTGACGGTAATTATTTTTCCTATGGCTGGTTATATATGAGACCTTGGCTCATAGTTGTCTAAGATGGCTAGAGGAAAAAGAGATGAAAGAAAGAGTTAACATATGTTAACTGTTTGCGGTACAGTTTGTGGTGTTTGTGGGTGCAGGGTAATGACTCTGAACAGCAGCTCAGCTAATGTTGACTAAGAAAGTTCTAATGAAAGTAGCAGCTGCAGTCCCGGAAGCATAGAGGCACCTGCCTATCGGGAGACACAAATAGCAAAGAGCCTGCTAATATGTAAAGAAATCAGAGGAACCTTTGAGGAATTCACTGCTCAGCTGACAGAGGCAGTAGAAAGAATGGTCCCTAGTTCTGAGTCAAAAGATACTCTTTTAAAGCAACTGGTCTTTGAGAATGCTACACACCCACTTGTCAGTCTCCTCTGAGGACATTTTAAAAATCTGGAAATATTTTTGATTTTATTAAAGCTTGTGCTGGGGTCGCTCCCTTACAAGGTCAGACCACTGCTCAGTATCTTACTAATAAAGGAAAGGAAAAAATGTAACCAGGTATGGTTACATGGCCCACAGATGCTATTCACCAGAGGCGCCTGGACATTTCAGTAAACAGTATCCCAGTAGAGCAAGGCTGTGAACCATCTCTTCGGGGAGCGCAACTTGCCCACTGTAGCTCTTCCTGCATGGCGTCTGCCACCTAACCACTGAACATCACTCCCACCATGTTCCTCACGAGACGACTCACCTTTAATGGTGTCTTGTTTTCTGTTGACAGGAAGTGTATGTTGGCAAAGAAACAATGTGCACAGTGGACGGTCTTCACTTCAATAGCACATACAATGCTCGAGTTAAGGCCTTCAACAAAACAGGAGTCAGCCCCTACAGCAAGACACTGGTCCTCCAGACGTCTGAGGGTAAGGCCCTTCAGCAGTATCCCTCAGAGCGGGAACTACGCGGCGTCTAACGTGGCTGGCAGCCTGGAGGTAACCCCGTCAGTACCACATCCCTCAAGTTTTTCCATGACTTGCACTGCTCCGGCCCCAGAGCCACTGTGTCCCTCTCCTGCCTTTAGAAGGCCCGTGAGATGTGGATGTGAGCAAAACAGAGACCCCACATCAGCAGCTCCAGTGGCTTCCTTTGCTAACACTCTAAGCTACAGTGGAAGAAGCTGACCGTGCAAGCCTGAATGTGCCCCCGGTGTCTGAGATGGAGGTTCGTAGGCTCTAGAGCAGGCTCCCCTTCTCCACCAAGCCACACAGTGGCCACTTTTGCCCAAATGAGTCTCCGTGTTTTTGTAGCTCCTGCTTGCCCCAACGGGGCTGGAATTTAGAGTCTTTCCACTGTAGATCTGTGTGACGTGAACATGTGTCCGGTGGGTGTGGGGTGCTAGAGCCTGTTGACCACTTCTGGCTTAACCAGCTCGGACTGCTTCCTTTCCTACCCAAAGCCCAGGCCTTCAGCACCGGGACTGAGACTTCCTGTGGGCACCAAACAGGAAGAGACCAGCAACTCTGCTTTACCTCGTCATGTGGGTCTTTGCCAGTCCCTCCAGGGGTGGTTAGGCTGTCTAGTGCCGCTGTACGACATTGTCTCTCTAGAGGATATATGGTTCTTGGCTGTACGATAAATATTCTGGTCATTGGAGACAATCTGTCTAGAAGAAGGTTTGCATCCAATGGCCTGGGATAACCTCTGAAGCATTAATGTTTTTTTATTTTACAAGCAGCGGGAGCCCATGAGACAAAACCTATGAAGGGTATGTGTGGCTGGTGCCAAAGCATTTTGAGACTTTTGGGTGTTGTTTTACTCGTGGATTAAATCATCTCCTACCCCACTGGCATCCGCCACAGCTAATCTCTGATGTCGTCTTTGTTCAAATTCAAGACGTTAGTTAAAAGAACTGTGGCGGCTTCTCCTACCTTTCCACAAACCTCAGCATGTGTCATTCACCCCAAACATGCTTCACATGGTTCAAAACAAGCACAACTCTGAATCCCACAGCAAGGGCGAAAGACCCACAGCGGGACGCAGTGCTTTGCGGGGAGTGGTCTTAAGTCTAAGCGAAGCAATTCAAGGATGAGGTTTGTTAAGGATGAGACACTCACATGACCTGTACCCACAGAGACCACAGTGGCACGACCTCTAGCTCTTTCCCCAGACTTAACATTTTCGTACCTTCCTTCTGGGATGACCTACCAGCTTGAGAGCTGTCACCACATTTCCTGAAATAACCATTTTAATGCTAAGGGCCTCCAAGAGTTCTTTCTAAAAGCACCGCAGAAGGCCCAGATGGTGCTGGCCACACTGCCCCAGTGTGCTGGAGGTGGTTTGATGAGCCGGGAAGTGATCCGAAGCAGGGCAGGGGAGGCTGTGGCAGTGGCACTGATATCTGTCGCCAGAACCACACAGAAACTGTTTCTCTTCGAACTAGATTATAGAATGCAGATTACCACGCTCAAATCAGCTACTAACGACCTGAGCGCTTCTGTCTGTCCTTTCACCCCACAGGAAGGTGACATTTCTTAGTCTCTTTTCAATGTTCACAAGATACCGCTGTCTATTAGTAGTTACAGGATGTGGACCTGCGACCCCTGGTACCACAGTTACAGAACTGGGGGTCATTTTCTAAATGAAACTAATGGACCACGTTCTCTGCGAACAAAGAAACTGTCTTGTAGACATCCATTCCTCCATGAATTTTATATAGCATATTATATTATGTGCATATATATATATATATAAGATATGTATGTGACTATGAGTCCCCCTAACCATCATGTAGATATATCAGTGTTGTCTGTTACTGCCCAGAAGTGATTCACTCATGATGAAATAAAGTTCACACACATTCTTTCTCCACACTTTGGTTTGTTCTATTTGTTCTCCCTCATTTAAGTAGTGACACAAGATTTAGGAAGTGAGGGGACACGTAGCAAATTGTCAGTTCAAAGACTTGATCAATCTGTTATAATGGAGAAAGCCTGTCTCATTATATCCTTTTCGGTTTCCTAAAAGTCACTGAGAAGTCTGTTGCATTTACTCTTTCTCCTGTTATTTCTACAGTTTCTGGAAAGCTCACTTTGGGGTTTCTCATTGTTGTTTTGCTGGGCTGGGTGGGTGGTTTGTTCTAGCTCTTGTTTTGTCTTTCACATTCTCCTTAGCAACGATCAACATCTTTCCAAACTTCAGAATAACAGGTCTGTATCTCAGAAGGGCACATTTCATACATGACAGCAAGTTCAAGCTAATGGCATACATGAAGTATGTGTTTAAGTCACTTGTCACTAATACTGTGTCACAAAACCCACAGGTGACATTACACAGGGGGAGGGGGGGGGTCAAATGTGTGCATTGTTGTGAATTCTGATCATTTCTGTCTGTCTATCAGAGAGCATTTAATAAGTGGGTACAGTGATACACAGTGGGTAGGAAGTGTAGAGCCCCTGTTCCATTGCTGGGTGGAGCTTACAGGCTAGTAAGGGAGATGGGTCTTAAAGAAACAGATGCATAGCTACAAAGGAAAGACAACACATACATGAGAAGATTGGTCCAAATACACAATAATTGAAGCCAATAGAAAATGCAGTATTACATAGGTTCAGGTTAGGTTACTCCACCAAATGCAGGGTTCTGGGGATGTGTCCAGGATAGACATGAATGAGACCAGACCCAGATCCCAACCAAACTCTCCTGAAGAAATATAAACAAAAGCAACTATGAATGTTAATGAAATGGCTGAGACAGGGTAGCCCAGCAGGGGGAGGGGCTTGCCTTCTGTCTGAGTACCTGAGTTCAATCTTCAGGACCCATACCTAGGAAAGAACCAGCTTGGGAAAGTTGCCCTCTGTCCACACAGGCATGTGAGTGGCTCTCCCACAGCATATGCAAGTAATTCAATAAGTAAATAAATAAAAGACAAAATTTGTGAAGTATTTTAATGACATGTTACAAGAAGGCTCGTACACTTGGTTGTTTATGTTTGCTGTTGTTTTTTAATTAACTCATCAAAAAGCTCTCCTGACTAAGCACTGCCTTTGAAGCCATCTGCAAAGAGTCCTGAAGCTATTATGTAACGAGGCCTTCTTAACACACCCTGTTCTGAGGCTCATTCTGTGTGACAGACTGTACCCTGACCAAAAGTACTCAGGCAAGGCTGAGAACTGATGAGGAACTTCCTGTTTATTTTCCTGTGATTTCCCTCTGCCTGCCTGAGCCTGCTTGTCTGTCATAATCTGGAGAGACTGAGGTGTAGCAGACTGAGGTGTAGCGCAGGTGATAACCCTGGAGCTGTGAGCTCGCTGTAAGGAAGGGTTTCCTGGGACTCTGCTCTGCTGAGCCTCCCAAGGCTGGGGAACTCTTCAGTGTTCATGCCTGGCAGTCTTCCAGAGGAGGTGGTGCTGACCCTTGAGCAAAGTATAGGATTAAGACCTCTACACAAAGCCTCCTCTTTATCTCTAGTCTCTGCAGAAGGTTCATCTGGACAGGTTCGTGGGCATAGAACTAATTCTGGGCGTTTTTTTTGCGGCCCTTGACCTGTGTTTCCAAATTGCTTTCCAGATAGACTGTATACCTGGAGCATGTGGATCATTACTGATTAGTGTATCACCCTAATTCTTCTATCTTAAGGTTTAATTTAAAATAATAGATAGTCACTTCTAAAAAATAAAAATGCTTCTAAAAGAATTTGGCCATATGTGTTCATAGAATCACTACCATGATTATTCCATGCCTAATAGCCACATGAAATAAGCTACAACACATTGCATGGGGGGGGGGGGGTACAAGATCTAAGGAAGTGGGAGAGGACTTCCTAGAAAAGATGTAGTGGGAGAGAAATCCAAGCAGACTGAACTGTTTTACATGAGGCAAAAACCTCTGAAATATACTTTGACAGCAACAGGAAACTTGATCATTCCAAAGCTCCAACCAGCCGAGAATCTCGGTCATGCCAGAAACCAACTTAACCCCATATTCACAGGGATAACATGAAGTACCGCACTCTCCTTTACTCTGGGGGCCTCACTGCTCCTTTGCACACTCCCTGGCAGCTTGCTGAGATCTGTGTGTGGCACTGCTCCTCTTTAAGCTGTCTGCCCTTTAGTCTAGAATGCCATCTGTGGTTAGCATGGGGAAAAGATACAAAGTCCAGGCTCATTGGTTCCTACGAGCCCAGTCTGCATGGACGCATTGACTCATTGCTATGACCCCTAGAAGCCACATTAGAGAAAAGGCTAGGAGCCAGGCATGGTAGCCCACACCTTCTAGGTGGGAAGGCAGAAGAATCAAGGGATAGGAGAAAGGATCTTCTTTGGCCACAAGGAGAGTTAAGTGAGCGCTACATGAAATCATATATATATGTATATATGTATATAAATATATATACATGAGAAAAGGAGATGGGAAATTGTTGTTACAGAAGTTGAAGCTGTATTGAGGGCATTGAGCAAGGAGGAAGCTAACCAGAAGAGGGGAAAAAAGGCACGCCCCCACAGATCCAGAGTGCCTTCTATGAAATTTTTAAAAAATATGTAGTGCATTTTGGAAAGAGTTCCATCTAAAGCATTTAAAAGTCAGCAGGTTCCCCAAATCCCCCAGTGGATGTCGAGCATATTCCAGAAGGCTTTGTAGAATCACACCACGAAGTAAGTACAAACAAACCCACCAGAAACCTTCACCTTAGACTTTACTTCATTTTATGCCAAGCTGCTGAGAACCTCCCTCATTGTCCATCGAAAACTCTCCATGAAGAATGACAATACTTTGTGGATAGTGAAATATAATAGAGAAATCATATAAAAACTATTTATTATGGGGCTGGGAGGTGGCTTAGCTGGTAAGCCATGCATTGAACAAGCATAAAGACCTGGACCAGGTTCCCAGCACCCACATAAAGAACAGCACAAAGTGGCACATGCCTGTAAGCCTGACACAGGAAGGCAAACATGAGGGTCTCTCGGACTCGCTGGCCAGCCAGCTAAGCCCATTAATGATCCGGGTTCATTAAGAAATCTTGTCTGAAAATGTAAACAACATGCTCACCTCTACATGCTTGTACATACATGTACACTACATGCACACACATTTGGTGCATTTTACTATAAATTCATATATTTAAAAAAAAAAAAAAAACTACCCACCCCCATGGCAGTTAGACTGCAGTGTACACTGCATCTCTGTGCCTGTCACTGATGTCTAGATCCGGCGAGTGTGCGCGAGTGAGCATGCACATACACACACAGAGCTTGCTTTGCTGAGGCAACAGACCTCATGCACCTAATATATTATTAGTCTTCTACTGTTGTAACAAGTGGCCATAAAATTAATTGTGTAAAACAGCACACATGATCTCCTTACACTTCTTGAGATCAGAATCCTACTGGGCTAAGAATGAGGCATCAGCAGAACTGGGTTCCTTTAGGACAGTCTAGAAAAGGATCTATTTTCTTGTAATTTCTAGCTTCCAGCACCCACCTGGCTTTCTTGGCTCAAGGCATTTTCCTCTATCTTAAGATCTAGCAGCACAGCATCTTCTAGCCTCCTTCCGACTCTGCCTTCCTTACATAAGATCCCTTGTGATAACTGTGGTCCCACGTGGGCAGCCCAAGATAGTCTCCACATATCAAGAATCTTAACAGAATAGCTGCAAAGTCCTTTTCCCTCTGAAGGGTAACCCATCAGGGATTCGAATGTGGGTACTTTTGGGTGGACCACTAATCCAGCTACTGCGCATATGCGGAAGCAGTTGTCCTACCCCATTTAGGGCAGCTTAGCTCTGAGAAGTGAAGTAACACTTCAGGCCCAGCTACTGCGCATATGCGGAAGCAGTTGTCCTACCCCATTTAGGGCAGCTCAGCTCTGAGAAGTGAAGTAACACTTCAGGCCCAGCTCTTTCAGACACAGTGGCACAGCACACTATGGTGATGAAGTTTGCCTTTGCCTGGGAAAGAGAAAAACGTCTACCCTGAGTCCGCCTGGTGTGTGACCGCATCCTTGCAATGTGAAGCTGCTTATAATGTTGCCTTGTCTGCTCCCCTAGCCAGAAACAGGATGCTGATGTTTCCAGAGTCAAAGATGACTCTTGTTGAAAAGAATATAGCCTCTTTGCTTTAAGAAGATGTAGAAGTGGCTTCATTTCCAGCATATCTAAACCCTGCAGCCAGGCATCTCTGCACATCCCCCATCCCCCATCCCCCATCCCCACCCCCATCCCCCACCCCCATCCCCCATCCCAGGCGAGTACTTAGCCTAAAGCAGTGGCTCTCCACCTCCCTTACCCTTTAATACTTCATGTTGTGGTGACCACAACCACAACATTATTTTGTTACCACTTCATAACTGTAATTTTGCTACTGTATATCTGATAGGCAGGAAGTCTGACTCACCACCCCTGTGAAACGTTTGTTGAAGCCTGCAAAGGGGTCACAACCTACAGGTTAAGAGCCCCGGCCTAAGGAGGCCCTTCTCCCCGGGTGTTGCTAGGGATATTCTAGGCAGGAGGTGACAGTCACTGACTGGCAAAGGGAAAGAATGTCAAGGATCAATGAGATCCTCTAAAGCTTCTGCACATGAGGTCTGGGCCTTGAAGCCAATGTAGACTGAAACCATCACAAAACTATTGATTAATAGAAGCTTCCCAGCCCTCTAGATCTCATCTCCGAAAGGCAAGCAGAGAGAAAGAAATGAGGGATGTGAGAGAGCCTCATTTTACCCAAGGCTGTACAGTCTATCCAGCACTTCCACAAAGTGTGGGCCCTGGGCACCAAGGAAAAGATTCTGAAGAATCCCGGGTGGAATGCCCACAGTAGCCTTCCTCCCAGAGTGTGCCTGAGCAGACGTTCTGCCTCATGCTGTCCTTTCCATGGTAGTAGCTTCTCCTCCCACACAGCAAAGGAAACCACCCTGAAATATTGAATCTGCCTCCATCCATCTGAACAGAAAATGGCCTCAGGTACCCATGTCTAGAATCCCTTTGTGAATATAATGTAGATGAGCCTAAGGACTTCTTTTTAAAACCCTAGTATACTGAGATTTTCCCCCATCCCATTAAAGTTGTAAGGAAGAGACCCCTCAGGTGAACAGTGTGTCAAGGGACATCACAGTCACCTACTCTTGTGGCCAGCACCCCAGGGGATAGTGAAACATTTGCCTTTCAGTTCCTCACCACTGCCATCCAGTGACCAACCCTATTTAGAGAATAAAAGGTTCATCCTCAATACGGTACAGGGTCTATGGTTGGTGCTGAATTGTCCCCTTAGTCCCAGATGCCCTCTTATGTCATTAGAATACACCCTATGACCCATGGCATGGGCTTTGCCTTTCTGTACACTTCTAAGACATCAAAAAAGCAAAATCAAAAACAAAACAAAGCAAAAGAATACAAAACCCAGCTTTGTCATTCTCCATTTTATCCGCTAGGAACTTGCCACTCTGCCTCCAGTCCTGCCACGGCTGAGCATGAGACTTAGAGGTATTCCTGCCTTTCTGGGCTTCAGTTCTCTTATACGTAAAGCCACAGAACTCTGAAGTTCCTTCAATTAGTGCTTCAGTGTCTTTATCGTCAGTCTGGCCGGAAGCACTGTTACTGTATACGGAATGCAGGTCGGAGGCCAGTCCCACGTGCCTCCTGCAAGGTCTTGGTGGGTCTAAACGTTATGTCTATAATACTAAATACTCTGCACTAAATTAAATCTTTGGGAAACTATCATATATGGAAAAACAAGTATCCTGTGGATATGTTTTTTTTCCATGCCTCTACTTTGTTTTGCCTGGCTCAGAACATCCCAGCCTTTCCAAAAAGTAACTTAATTAGAACATTCATTCCTAGGACAAAATCCTCAAGGTAGGTAAATTGTATTTGACCAAATTTGGATAAATTTTACACATAAAAAGAGAGAAAGATAGGGATACATTTCAGAGCCCAGAAGAAACAAATATTTTATCCCTTTAATTTTGACATGTGGCATCTCAAGAAGTTTCCTAAAATTTTTCATGAGACTGAGTTGGATCTACAGGCCTCTATGTTGATCTAGAGAAATGTGCTCTTCTGTCCTTTGGGATTGTGTGTATCTAATTAAAGTGTAAGAACTATCAGGTCTCCTGATGAGAGTTGCTTACAAATAATTCTATGACGTTCTTCTAAATTAGAATGGAAGATTGGGCAAGGCAGTACACAGCCATCCTCAGGATGCCAGGATTCTTTTTAAAGGGGTTTTCAAAACAGGCTTGTTTCTTACCCCTCGACAGCAATTACCGCCACTCTTAAGAAGCTTGAGATGCCACCTTTTGTTATAAATTACACACCTGCTGGACATAATTGTGACTTCACATTCCTGCTTGGTCGTTGGGGAAAACCCCTCCTTCTCCATGCTCCTCCTTGTTTTTTTTTTTTGTTTTTTGTTTTTTGTTTTTTTTTTGTTTTTTTAAGTCTTCCCAAGGAGAGCAGAGCATCTCACAGCTGGCTGGCGCTGCAGCAGAGCTCATCACTGTCATGCTCCTGCAGCAGCTCCCTGTGGTATCTCTTGTTTGCTGTACTCTGAAAACGCATTTCTCCTCCTTAGACTATGCCCCAATGGCTGCTCAGCTTCAAAGCTGTGCCTGCCAGACAGGAAGACACCCAGGGCTTCCCCGGGACACAGAGGAAGATGAATTAGTGAGCAGCATTGCATAAGAAGCTTCACTTGTTCCCTTTGAGTCCCCAAAATAGCACATTAAAGCTTGCAATTCATCAGGCTGGAGAGACAGCCAGTGCTTAAGAGCACTTGTTGCCCTGGCAGAGGACCCCAGTTCCATTCTGAGAACCCATTTTAGGCTGCTCACAACGACCTGGAACTCGTTTCATGGGATCCAAATTCCGTGTTTTAGCCTCTGTGGGTATTTTCACACATGGTATACAAACAAACACTTTTTAAAGATGGAATAATTTTCACATACAAATTATTCTACATCTTCTAATACTTAATTTTTAAGTTTTCAAACATTAAGAAATCTTTAATACTCTGTTCATATTAGAATAAAAGAAATACCACACCCAAAAGTATAATACTTATTAATAATAATTGACACATTTTTTATAGTCAGTTCCCCTGCCAGCTTCATGTTACTCAACTACTAAATTCTAAAGCATTATCCAGAACATGATAATTATTCAGTACATGTCGAATAGTGAAAAAATAAAAGAGAAAAATATAAATAGGGCATACAACTTGGATATTTTCTTCTTGATCCCAGAAGTCAGCGAAGACCATAAGTGGTCCCCAGTAGATCTTTGTTTTGGTAAATCTTGATTGCTTCCTTAGAGCAGAGCCCCTGCCATTAGCTGAGTCACCATCCCAGAACCCAGTAGGAAGGGAAAGAAGCCCAGGGAAGGACAGGAAGCCATCAGTCCTGACAGAGCTGATGGACAGTGTGAAGGGACACATTTGCGTTGGAATGCAGTTCTCATCCTGGACTTACCAATATGAGTGGGTGGGGCTGAGGGGATGACTCAGTTAGTAAGGTGCTTACCCTGGAAGTACCTGACTCGATCCTGAACCCAAGTTTAAAGAAGAAAAACAAAGCTGGGTGACAGTGCCTGAAATTCCAGCACTGAGGAGAGAGAGAAGACAAGGGGAACTGTCTCAGGCTGGCTAGAGTAGCCTGATGGGCAGGAAACTCCGAGTCATTGAGAGACCTTGTTTCAAAACATAAGGTGGATAGGGGCTGAGGAACATCTGTAGTTGCCCTCTGGCCTGTGTACATGCACACACATAAACATGTGAGCACACTGCCTCTCCCCAAGTGAGTGCAGTCTCCACCTTCAGCCCTGTGGACAGTGCTCTGTCCATCTTTCCCACTAAACTGCTCTTACTCAGTAAAGTCCAGTCAGGCAGGACAACAGATGCCCATGCTGAGACAGTAGCAATGTCCTAGGATGCCCCTGTCTTTCTCTAGTGGTTGTCAGATAAAAATGGTGATTATTACCACAAATGTTAGCTTCCTATCCGGTATTCCAGAAAACACAACTAAAAGCCTCGTTCTTCCTTGTCTTGGCAATAGTTAACAGCCAAGGAGCCTTCTCTGACGGCTACTGAGATCAATAGTTGTGCCTGAAAGAGAGGGTGAGGAAACTGGCTGTGCTTTCTCCCCGCATCCCACAGTACAACACGGAAAACACACTCAGGTAGTTGTATGTGTATTCGATGTGCATTAAAGATGCTTTGGCTAAACCAGGAGATGATAATACTGTTCTCAATCTCAACATGAACTTGTCCAGAGGAGCATGACCAGAAAGACAATCCATATGTTAAAAAGTGGTTATAAATATCTGTTTAGCTCAGAGCTGGAATGATTTAATGGGGTTTGATGACTGACATCAAATCCTTGCAGGACTAGTGGTCTCTTTCATTTGGCCCTGGCTAGTACCCAGTGAGAGGAACCCAAAGTGAGTTATATCCATGGCATAAAATCAATAACTCCAAATACAAGGTGCTGACTAGAGATTTGTCCTCCAGGGGACTTCATAGGAACCTTCATGGTTCCTCCTAGATGTTTCTAAGTATCTAACCACCAAGACTACTACAGTGTAAAATCATTATAAACAGTCTAAATGCCTGTAGACAACTGACCAAACACAGGAGTGCCCATAAGAGGGAGAGCACTGGAGGGAGGATCGCCTGTTAGTCTGACTGGAATTGGGTAGAAATTATCTTTTCTTCCTCCTCTAATTTGTTTGGAAAGTTCTCATAGCAAGGTAGGTTTGATTTTGTATGGTTTTTTTTTTTTTTTTTTTTTTTTGCTTCATTTTGCTTGGGGAAAAATGGGGTAAGAGCCCATCTGGTTGGGCATGAAAGGTCAAACACAGAGATGGAAGGGTTGGTAGACCTCTTTATCTGGGTAGACGGCAAGTTCAAGACTAAAAGAAATATATAACAATATATTATTATGGATAGGCAATCAATCAACCCACATAAAATTAGGGGTAAAACCCTGTCTTATCGCCCAGTTATTAACCCCAGGAATGTTCATGGCTATACTTAGTCTCACCTAAAAATAAAACGGGTGAGTGTTCCTCATGATAGTTTTGATCTGATCCTTAAATTATGGATATAGAGCACATCTTTCTACGGGTGTTTAGATCACTATTTGGAGATTCAATATATTCCAAAGATCACCTTTCCTTAATTTTTAAGGCACCGTGTATCTGCTATATAATGGGTTGATTGTCCCATCTGGTGAAAGAGACCTTCTTAAGCAAATTCTTGTGAATTAAAAATCATTTCCTGACATATACAGTGGCAAATGTCTTCTCAAACTCAAAAGAGCTTGTGTCTGCTGGTGGCTCTGTGGTTACATTTCAAGTCTTTTCATTAAGCTATGAGGTTAGCTTTCTTTTAAGTAAATAATATGGGGGCCAATGAGACATCTCAGCTGATATAGGGCCCTCCCACCAACTGTAACAATCTGAGTTCAGTCCCTAGAACTGTCAGGATAGTCCCTAGAATCCATATATGTGTTTACACACACATACACACACACACACAAGTAAATAGATGTGAAGAATAATGATATTATTAAGTTTATTGTATCTGAGCAAAGAAATGGCCATACAAGCCACATCACCCAAACTATATAAAGTTTAAATAGGAACCAATATATTATTATCATTCAGGATATAAAGCTTTAGCCTCATACCCTTTTCTCTGATATTTGGTTTATAGAAAAAATCAAATCTTCCCTCAGGGATAAGACTAAAGCCTGAAAAGCTAACATTAATATTGTAAGTTCAGAAATGAAAAGCCTTCCTTGCAGTATTAAAACTTGCAGTAGCCTTTCTTATAAGATTTCTAGATACACATACACATGGACACACACATGCACACACACAAACATACATACTGACACACTCATTCTCAAACACAGGCACACATGTACATACATGCACACATGCCCCCACACACACATACATACCACACATGTGTGCACACACTCACACACATACACACACACATGCACACTCACACACTCATTCTCAAACACAGGCACACATGTACACATGCCCCACACACACACACATACACACACACTGACTTGAACCTACACAGTGTTTGATCAGAAAGGGTTATGCACAAAGACAAGCTGCTAACAAGACAAAACAAATCCCAATAGTACCCACTGGTCACCAAAACAAAATTACCTTTTCAAGGAGAAAATGTTTCCTTGGGCGTCTGGAGCCTGAACTGGCATCGGTGCTTCTTGAACCTTCACTATTAACCTGAGCTTGACAGGGCTTTACGGGGCTCCAGCTGTGACCAAGCCCTCGCTTTAGTACAGTAGTGACTGGCATGGCTGCAGGCCCTCTGAAGAGAGACACTTCACACCCGTGCACCTTCCCTCTGCCCACATTCTGATCATTATTAGAGAACTTGGGTAAGTTAAATAATGCTCACAGGAGATGAGACTATTTCAGAAACAAAGAGAGGTCTTATTTCCAAGTGGCATGTCAGTCCTGTCTTCCCAGGACACTCTGCATTTCTTCCTCTATTCAAAGATCAAGTCTTAAGTGTACTAGGATTAAAATAATCTCATCCATCTAGAAATGGGAGACATGTACTGGTAGAGAAAAAGAAAACTATCCTGTGGTTTCTCAAAGTTATCATTGCCTAAATAGAAACCCTTTAAGAAACGAATGGTAAATGCACAGTAACTTGAGGAATAGCTGGAGGAAAAAGAAATGTTGAATTTCTCATCAGTGGGTAAAAGGGACCATGAGTCTCACCCAACATAGTTCACTTAACAAAGAAAACCTCCTGCATGCTTCTCTATTACTAAAAGTTATAGCAAAATAAGAAATGATTGCCAGTGGTGCTGGAATGGTTGTCTGGTCTGGGGTCCAAACCCAGTATTCTGGGAATACTGGGCCTCAGAAATACTGTTTTGCTAAGACCTGTGGGTGGTGCTTCGGGCCGGATGAGCTTTGTGTGACCGCTTGCTTAGGTCGTCTTTGGGAACCTGGCACGGGCAGCCAGCAGATTTCTGATCTCTGGTTTGCATTGATCTTACATTTAGACACAGACTCAGAAGAACAGACCCTCCCCTTTCCAGTGCCTTCGGAAAGATTGCCGCTCCGTAGAATGAGTCCTTTCTCCTCCACCCTTAATCTACAACCCAGCTTCCCCGGGAGATCCTACTTTGATTTCCGGTCCTCACCCCACCAGCTGAGCTTGCACTCTTCTTTACAGTCTCTCAATGCACCGGGTGAGCTGAGCTGCCAGATCTTTCTCTTCATCTCTGTGTCTTGGAGGCATCTCTGAAATGCCTGTGTTGTTCTTACCATCCGTGTGCGTGGTGACGGGGTGACCCACATCTGTGTCTGTGGCTTCCAATGTGAAGGGCATCTGGCTGAGGGAGCTTCCGGGCGTTCTTGTGTGTATGGTGGAACAACCCATCCCAGAGCAGTGGTCCATGTGTGGTGGGTGTTGGAATGGGATGTGGGAAGCTGTTCTCTTTGCATCAGCTGGTACCACCATGGAAAGTTTGCTCCTCATCACATGCAACAGCATAGCACGGCCCAGGCACTGGCTAAGCAGAGGCTGTGGCGGTAGTGTGGAGGTTTGTAATGGTCTGTATCCAGGAAACCAGTTGTGTCTGGGAGACTGGATCAGCGCATCCAGCCTGGAGTGGTCTGATTAAACATAGACTCAAGAGATCTTTACCAATAAAAACAAAACTAAAAGCAAAAACATGCCAGATAGCAGAATACATCCTACAAAGCAGGGAAAGCAAAAGCCTGCAGTGCATGTACTGCTAGAACTGCAGGCTTACAGCAGATCACTTTCCTAGCAAAAGGACAGGGACCACCGGTGCTAAATTAGAAACCGTTCAGTCGTGATACCTATGGCCAACGAACGATCCTAGAGTCAAAACACGTGGCCCCAGGAAGTTGCTCACCCAGATGTAACAGGGCTTATAGCTGATTCCTGGGAAGCTAGACTTTTGTTACTTTGCAGTGAGCTTTGTCTAGCAAGCGGAATCTTCAAATTCCTAAACCGCACACCCATTTGATCTCTTCAGGACTATATTGTAATCACGGACACACATGGTGCACATCTCACGTTTCCAAGTGTTTCTTTTGGGTTTTATTTTATTCCTTTGGCTCATCCCCATCCCGGAATGAAGAAGGCCACAGCATGACAGTGGAAAAAAAAGGATGCAGGGACTTCAAGCTCCCTTAAAAAGTGACATGTTTTCTTGTGTTTTACGTTTCTCCTTGTTTTTCTGTGCACTACTGGCTTTTCCACACGCTTTGTTATAGAGCCCTTCGCTTGTCTCTAATGTATCAAAATACTGTGACCGTCTTTGTAATGTACATTGTCTCAAGAATAAAGTGAAATGAAATGAAATGTGGGGTCTGGGTGTGGGCAGGTGTATTGAGTAGCCATGTTCTATCTAGTTGTATCTCACTGAATCTTAAATGTACCATGCTGTGTTTGAATTAATGGGAAAAGAGTTCAGAATGTTTGTTTTATAAACAAGACTCCAAAAGGCATGATTCATTTGAAAAAAATCTTGAAAGCCCTATTCAGATTCCACAATTTACTTCCAAACCTGAATATGAAATTTGGTTTTAAAATTCTTTCGATTCCACACTTACTGTGTTCCTACTCATACGGAGGAATCAAAAAGATAGTTCACAGAAATTAAACAAAAATCAGCCATGAGCTGGAAGAAAATGGATGTATCCCAGAATAAAGAAAGCTAAGCAAGGTGCTTCTGATATTTAAATCTGTTTACTCGGTCCTCTTTGCTAGCACGTTGCCTTCTAAGTTCTTGTAAAATCCTATCAAGTCAGCACCTTGTCCTTTCAACTGTATTAGAAATTAACTTAAAAAGGCAATACTAAATTTGGAAACAAAACAGAGCAACCTGATTCTCTCCCCCAAAGACTCACATCTCCCAGACCAACCTCAGTACCACTGGCAACTGTAGGTCACGCACCTGAGGATATTTTAAGTCTGAATCTCTTTCCTCTGCTTTGACACGGCTTCTCATCAGTAGAGCAGCCGGGTTACTGGGAAGACAAGAATAGAAAAAGTCCCACAAGAAGCGATTCCTGTCTAGCTCTAAGCCCATATTCCACCCCTACACTAGCCTTCCTCCCATTCTTCCCGTGGGAAGAGGTGCTGTAGCACAGCTATAAGCTAAGAGGGAAAAGAAATACCTTTGTTTTTATAATGCTCATGTCTTGCCACTGCTAAATGTGAGGCATCTGTTAGGCACACTGGGTCGCACTCTTCTTTATATGCGGACCATCTGCCTTCGGCTCACCCCAGCAAACATAGGGCGCATTGGTAAGCTGTTTTCACAGAGCAGACTTGTCCCTACCTGGTGATTCCTTCCACTTCTACTGGGCACGTTTGTCCTCATCTTTAAGAGAGCCCACCTCCTCAGTTTGCAAGTGTTACTATACAAAGCTGAACCAGGAAGATAATGAAAATTTAAGCCCCAGCATTTACAGTCAACTGGACAAAGCTTTTGTCAATATGTAAAAAAGATGACCTTTTTGTTTGGATACAGCACAAAAGCAATTTATACCCAGCGAAGAATATGAACATAAGAAGGGCTTTGGTTTTGGGTTTTTGTCTTTTTTTCCCATGAATCAGGCCTCTGGGGACTGTATTCAGTTGGTGCTTTCTAAACAAATGCAAATAATTTTTATCAACCCGGTTGTCGCTTCATAGCCTTGATGTGTAGTCTCTTTTTATAGGCTGCAATTTTGAGACACAATCTGCATCATACTCTCAATTAGGCAAGTATACCTGCTGTAATTGTTACCTCTGCCTGTGTGGCTGCTGTGCTCAGTTTCCTTTGCAAAATAAATGGTGGCTTTTGTCATGTCAATAAAATTCTCCAAACGTCATTCTAACTCCATTATAACTGTTTTCAATTTCTTAGAAAAACGCCTGTCGGTTTGGGTTTTTTTTGTTTGTTTGTTTCTTTCTTTTTTGTTTTTTGTTTTTTATGTTATACCTCAACCCCGTCCCCTTTTCTTCTGCATCAACGCAATCCACTCTTTCCGAGTGGGGAGTGTCAGTGGAGGCACAAGGCAGGCCTGCCCTTGTTGTGTATGCAATGTTCTCAATGGAGCCCTTGTTGATATTAGTCTATGGAAGGAAACATGCTTCTTATCAATGTCAATTTCGCTTCCTATTTCTCTCCCCCATGCCTTTCACTGGAATGACAACAGTTGACATTAAAAAGCTGTTGGCAGGTATGGAACACCATTATTCTCTTACAAAAAGCAGAGCGGAAGTGCATGTGAAGTGGCTACAGGCTCCGCACTCTCACTCCCCCAGAGAACAAAGGAATATTCTTTGTAGAAAATATGCAGCAGCTGGGGCACAGCTGTGTGTATAAAAACCTCATCTCTGCACCCAGTGTCCAAACTGCTTCTGCCATGTGTATTATGTGCCCGTTAGAAAGGGAGCAGCCTGCCCTACATTCAAGTCACCATTGCATATGAAAACTAGTTTGCGTTTCTTTGTAGCTCCAAGGCCCGTGAACAGGTACGCGAGCTGGGGCAGTTTCCAGAGCTTCTGCCTAAGCGTATTTCCTGATTTCACACAGTGTATTTTATCCCTCCTCTATTCAGGATTGTAGATCTAGCCTCCCTGCCTCAGGGTTACACAGGCACCCTAGCACACCCCTCACCCTTTATGCCTCTGGCACACTATCCTGCCAGTCGCCAGGTGAAGGGACTTGATGCCGCTTCAGTCCTGGATCAGATGGTTTGGAAGTGCAGTCTGAGCCAGGTAACCTCTGCTGAATCGGTCGTGTGTCCTCTGTCTGTTCCTGATACAGAGTATCAACTCCCAGGACGTGTCCCACCTGCTCACTTACGGTGACTCTGGCCCCACATACTTCCTTCATGCATGGCAGCATGAGAACGTGACACTGTGTGCCACAGTGCCCGGGAGCATGCTCCAATCCTGAGGCGTTACTGAAAACTCACCTCCCTTCTGTTGTTCCCAGTGGCTTGGTTTGCTTTTGACCCCGGCTCGGCACACTCCGACATCATCTTCTCCAATGACAACTTGACAGTGACGTGCAGTAGCTACGATGACCGGGTGGTGCTGGGGAAAACCGGCTTCTCCAAGGGCGTCCACTACTGGGAGCTGACCATAGATCGCTATGACAACCACCCTGATCCAGCTTTTGGTGTGGCTCGCATCGATGTGATGAAGGATATGATGTTAGGGAAGGACGACAAAGCTTGGGCAATGTATGTGGACAATAACCGGAGCTGGTTCATGCACAACAACTCGCACACCAACAGGTACCCTGCAGCCCCACCAAGCCTTCTTCATGGTGGCTTGGGTTGAAGAGGAAGAGCCTAGTCCAATAGCCTATTATAGAGACAGCATTAGGAAGCAGGACGGAAGATCTTTATTGAGTATGAGATCCTGTGCTGAGTAATCTCTTAGCTCAGTCTACTCTACTGCTTTCCACATTGCATAGAGATAGAGCTGTGCACCTTCTGCTTGGCCCTTCCTTCTTAAATTCGACCCAGGTCACAAAAGACAACCCCTGGGCATATCTATTATAGACAAATAACCCAGGATTTGAAAACCCAGACCTAGGACTTACCAGAAAAGTGTTTTGGGCCAAAGTACTTCATTTTTTTTCTGAATTCTGGTTTGTCAATTCTCCAAATTCATATAATAATATGTTTCCATGCAGGAGAGGTCTGAAGACTACATGAGATGAGATTTGCAAAAATGTCTCCCGTTGGAAGTGCCTGGAAATGGAAGCCATTGTTCTGTCATTATCAGCAATACCGCTTCTCAGAATAGAAGCCATTAACGAAACTTGGTGCTAGTGATGCCAGTCCAGATAGCGCTAGATGAGAAAGACTCACTTGGTATTGTGAGAATTAGAACACCCAGTCTGCTGAAGAAAGGGAATATAGTATCTCCTTAAGTAATACCTCCATCACCAAGATATAGAGAGTTTTAACTTAATATACCCTATAATCTCCCTTTTTATTTGTGGTCTCTTCATTGTATTTCCCTCATGGTTTCTGGGCCAAAGGTGTTTTTTGATGACACTGGTCTGTCTTAATCACCCCCAGGATACATTCTCTTTGGTGTCTCTAGGGGGAAAAAAAATCCAGTTATGTTCAGTGAGAACAAAAGAAAAGCAGGCCCAGCAGGAGAATAATGACCTCACTCTCTCAGCTTCTCCTGTCAGCTCACCACTGATGCTTTTCTAGCCAGTAGATTCCCAGAGTAGATTCTCTCTCCTGCTCCATTCATGTCTGTCTGATTGGCTGCCCCTTGAAGTGAGCACATAAAGCATTTTATATTGGTATCAAATCCAAGTGGCTACAGATAGCAGTTATCTTCAGCAATTCACAGCGGAGGGATTCTGCTACTAGCTCCCTGATACCATCACCCATGCACTGTGTTTACCTCTTGTTTCTGGAGTGAAGGGGTAAACAGGAGCACCCCCATCGCACGATGCAGAAAAGCACATTTCAGAAGCTGAACACATCTCCTTGCATGCAAACTGAATGTCACTTGCATGCTGTCACTGACAAACTTGTAAATGGCAAGATGTAGTCTGTAAGCCTGCCTGTGGCAGTGTCCAGTCTGCCTTCTGCATGCAGGAGAAGGGAGTGATGTTTATAAAGGTCTGTGCCCTGCTGAGATGGAATTCAGTTTTGCTAGATCTCACACTAAGGAGAGAAGACAGTCTGCTGATCTGTGTCTGATGGTGCTCTGTGCAACCATCAATTGCATCAGAAGGCACTGTTCTTTGTAAGATGCTATTTGTACTTGGATCCCTGGAAATAGCTGAATTCCCTGTAGTGTAATTATGTCTCGGGGAAGTATTGCCTTCAATGCTGTCATTTTACAGAGAGAATCTAATGTCTTCATTGAGAGTCAATGTGCTGAAGGATTAGCCTCTTTCCAGAGTGAGTTTCCCTGCCTCACGGGAAGCAGAAGGCTCTGAGTCCAGTACCTCATCATATGTTCTGGTTCGCCCTCAGTGCGTCTTTATTGTGACTCTCCAATTAAGTTATTTTTGCATTTAATGCTGTTAAAGTCATAATGGATATGCTAAGTGCACAGCACAGCTGATGTCTGTGGTAACAAAAAGGTTGTTTGGGCCCAGTCTTTGATATTATCATCTTCTGCTGTAGCTCAGTAGCAGAAAGTCCATTTATAACAATTCTCTCAGCAAGGCACAGTAAACAAGGGACTGTCATGAGGGGTGATTGTCTCTGCAGGGGGTGGGAATTTGGGGGAACAAAAAAATCTAAGTCATATTTTCCTATGTAGAGCATAGATACACAGAATACAAATAGTATATAGTGTATCTAAGACTTTAAGTTCTTATGTGAAAAGTGATTCTTAGAGCAAAAAATGTGTTTAAAAACAGCTGACCAAAGTGGAGAGGGGTGTAAATAGGTTACGACATTCTGGTTTGACTGGGCTTGTTGGGACAGGCCTATAGTCCCATCTTCTTGGGAGGTTGAGGCAGGAAAACTGCAAGTTTAAGGCTTGCCTAGGCTATCATGGAGGTTAAAGGCCGGCCTGAACAATTTGGTAAGACCCTGTCTCAAAATAAAAAGTAAAAAAAAAAAAAGGGCTGGGGGTAAAACCCAGTGATAGAGCTCTCGCCTACCATACACAGGGCCCTAAATTCAGTCCCCAATACCAGAAAGCAAAGGGAAAATGCAGAATGCTTCAGAGAGCCTCAAGGGGGAGATATAAGATGAAAACAAGCAGATGAGACTCCACTGTTTTCCTTTTCCCACAGAACTGAAGGAGGGATCACAAAAGGGGCCACCATCGGGGTCCTCCTCGACTTAAACAGAAAGACACTAACGTTTTTCGTCAACAATGAACAGCAAGGCCCCATAGCCTTTGAGAACGTGGAGGGCCTGTTCTTTCCTGCAGTCAGCCTGAACAGGAATGTGCAGGTAAGTCCTGGGCCCAGGACTAAGGCCTTGCTCAGGATGCTGCTTCAAAGTCTGCCCAGGGGCAGTAAAATCCCTCCCTGCCCCCAGCTCTAAGAGGGAAGCTGATACAAGGCCCAGAGTGAGACACACTGCAGCCTCCTTCCCATGTGCCTGCCACAGTCTAGTTAGCCACCCAAAGGAGACAGAAACCTTCTCTACTCTGTCTATTTATCCTTTGCTCTAGTTTCATCTCTAAGTAGAATTGAATGACTTCAACAGACTGGCCACTGAGATGACTCCTACCAGGAACCAGGAATGCCCAAGAAAAGCAAATGTTAGACACTTGTCAGAAGTTGGAGCTGCTTCTTGTTACTCATTTTGCAGTGCGCGGCAGGCTGGAAGCAGTAGGCCTGCCTTCTAGTTACTCGGCAGCTTCCTGTAGAGACAGACAGAACAACAGGTCCTTTTTACCCCTTTATTCAACAGATATCTGCAGGGATCCTTTAACATGCCAGGCTCTCCTGTCAATATTTGCTATCCATCAGTGGGAGAGAAAAAAACAGATACAAATCTTACCTTTCTGAAGCTTATATTCTAGTTACAGATAATAACCATGTTATTTATAAGGAACGTTAGAGGGTCAGAGTATGGGAAACGGGTCAACCATGCTGAGGCTATGCTAACTCAACAGCCACAGGCTTAAGCAGGTGGTCTTATTATAGTTGCTGCTTATCTGAGTTCTGAAGGAGGGAAGGCAGCAGGCCGTGTGGAGATTCCCAAACAGAAGGCAAAGCCAGACTTAGACTTTTCTAAGGCAGCTTTTGAGTGGGCAGAGAATGCTGGGCCAGGGAGCAGTACAGAGAGGGTTCACAGCACGCTAGGATGTGGACGATGCCCTGCTAACCACTGTTAGAATCCAGGGCGTCACTGCCCTCCTGAGTTGGGCCTCTCATTACCCAATGTAAACCTCACTAGCCTTGAAATAGGACTTGAGAGTCAAACACCATAGAGAGTCCATGCCCTAGCTACAGCCACAGTCTTGAAAACTCTTTTAAGATGATTATCGTCTATGAGTAGATGTAGTTAAACTGCTTATAACCCAACGGCCCGTGCTTTCTAGTTTCCTGCAAGTAGGCGGGGTTGTCTGAGGGGCTGGAATCTTAATTCTTCAGAGATCAGCCTGCACATCAGAAGATAGGAAACCTTAAAGTTCTTTAGAAGTCAATCTAAGGAAAACCTCATTCCAATTTGTCCAACTTTCCAGCCATCTCCCTTCCAAAGCCTATTATACCAGTCATGCTTCGGGGTTTCTGAGAATGTTCTAGTGCCTTTAGAAAGACTCTTGATGGAGGTGGTACAGACAAGAAGGTAGAAACAGTCATGTTTATGAAATGCGTCTAGTGCTTCCCATAACTCTCCACCATAGTTTGAGGTAGTCTAGAAATTGCTGAAATAGCATAAGTGCCCATATTTCTTCCCACTCTAAAGCCTTTCATGCAATCCCAGAGAGTCGTGTGTACAGTTAGAACTCATGGACAAGCTAATCTGGTCTCTATCTACAGACTTGGCAGTGATCACTGTGTGTAGGCAAAAGGCTTCACTCCCTGCAGAGAGCACCCTGACTTCAGCCGTAAGAAATGCAGTCACCCAGAACCTTTAACAAAAACAAGTGGGTATTGTATATCCTGGGTTTGGAGGCCCACCATGGTGGCCAGGCTTTTATCACAGCGAGGCTCATGCTAGAAGGCCCTGTGATGTCCTCTAGGATGGATGTTCAAGAGAAGTGATCAGGCCCTTGTTGAACTGAGGGCACACAACCCACGCTGGTGAGGCAAGGGTAAACATGGTGCCCTGTGTAGCTCACAGTCTCTTTCCCCAGGTCACGCTTCACACCGGGCTTCCGGTCCCCGACTTCTACTCCAGCAGAGCTTCCATAGCCTAAGGGTGTGCTGTGGAGGCACTAGCTGTCCCTGGGAAGGACAGCCTGGAGCCAGCAGCCTCGGCGGACAGAGTCAGAGAAGAATGAGAACAGCTGGTCCTCAGCCACCTCCACCCTTAAAGGCTCCGCCCTTTCCCATCAGCCTCTCTGCATCACTGAACCCAGGCTCCCTTCCTCGCCACCCAGAAACTTGCAGCCCACTGTTCCCCTTTATTCCCACTTCCACGGGTTGTTTTTCTTTAATTTAGTGGCTTTTTGTTGTTGTTGTTGTTTGCTTTTTGTTTTAATGTAGGTTGAATTAATTTTAATTCTTTTCTGATTATGTTTTGGTGACTTACCTATCTACCTGGCACGGCCAGAAGAAATTCTCCTGGAAACTTTTTTTCTTAAGCTTTTGGACAACGATGTTCTAGGAGAGCAGATAGGAAAGAAACCAAATTTAGAATTTGCCATTTGACTCCTAGAATGTTCTTGCCCTGATTCTTGTCAAACAATGTTAGCTCTTTGTGGCTACTTCTTAGAAGGTGGTCAGAGTGCACTTGGGGTCCAGAAGTCTTACCACACCCTGAAGCACAAATGCATCAGCTACACTGGCCCCCAGCAGGGTATGGACCTTTCAAACAGGCTCTAGGCACTGGGAAAACCAGGAGATTCAATGATTTGATTTATTTGACTATTACAAGTTTTTAATTAAGAACTACTATGGACCAGGCACTGTTCAGGACACTAGAATGCTGTGTTCATGAACAGCCTGTCTTCCTGGAACCTATATTCTTATGTAATAAAGCAACAAATAACTTCAAGTTGTTCTAAGTAAGGAAACACATCAGAGAAGGTGTCACTGACAAACCCCGAGATTGATGCTGAACCCACACACTCTGGCCGTCACACCAGATGAGAATCAACCCAATGCTTTCGCCACCGCACTATCTCAACTATGGTCTCTGCTGTCACTCACCACAGAGCCCTTCCTTGGCAGAATTGATGTCAGCATTGTTACTCATTAGTGCTGTGGTCATAACAAGCCTTAAAAAATCGAATGTTAAAACAAAACCCGAAATGACCAGAAGGTGCAGGACCCAGTCACAACCCTGGGCCTGCTAAGTTTCAAGCCACAACATTTACATCCTCAGGACAAACACGCCATCTCCACGTGTACTCTGTGCCTGTCACAAGTGAGACTCCATCGCTCACTGCTGTCACAGCTTGACATTCTAAAGAAGCTCAAATCGGGTTTGGAGAAGTGTAAGTATGGCTGTCATTTCTGGCACAACCACACTTACGACTGACTCCTCACGGAGTAGACACCCTTCAGATGTTTCCATTAGACACGAACTTTTAGAGAATGTAGGACCTGTATGGGGGGGGGACCTCTGATTAGTTGTGTAAATACTTTCCACTGAGCCGAGAACCCACTAGAATAACAGTAAATGACAGAGAAGGGATGGGGGAGCTGGCAGGGCTTCGACTAAAAGTGATCTATGTAGATAGCTCCTTCTCTGCTCGAGTGCTTCCTTTAGATCATCACTGTCTTCGTGGTCTTCTAGTTAGAACCTAATTTATTGAATGGGTGCTATCCTGTCTGTGTCTGTCTCGGGTTGCTGTAACTACAGAACACTGTTGTGAGACCATACTAGTTTGATCTTTCATTGTTCCAATGAGACTTCATGGCTGGGCCGCTAGTTACTCTTTATTAAATCCACCCCCCAGGTTAGAGTTCTAGTGACTTGTAACAAATAGTTTACACTGAACTACAACTATAGATGCATACAACTACTGTACTAGAATAAAGAGGTCATTCGTGGTATGCCAATAAAGCGTTTTGATGAGAGGAAAAAAAAGGTCTCTGGAGAAGTTCTTTCTAAGTTTGCACACATCTGGGGACACAATTCACCTCCCCTGGGCAGTGTAAGGAAGTGCCAGTGTAAAGCCCCCAGAGATCTTGGAGGAGCCCACCCTTTGCCCATTTCCTTGAAAGCACGCATCTGCTCTGGGTTTTACACATGCCCCAGCCGGCCTTGGTATGAAGTGTGCTCATGTGGAATACTTTGGCGTGTGCCTCCAAACACTGAGATTTCTCAAATGGCCACAAACTTGTGCTGCAGAATAAAATAGTGTCCCTGGCGCCCATGACTTTTTTAAGTGGTTAGACAACACAGTTATTTCCATGTAACTGTGACATCACTGATCACCTTGCATCATTATTAACCCTGTTCAGTGAACTATCATCCTTGCTCTTCTGAAAAGAAAAGCAGGAGTCAAAGTGATTTCTCAGTCAGTGAAGTGCCTGAGTGAGTCCTGTCCCCAGAACCCAACTAAAAGTAGGCAGACACGGTGGCTTATCAGTGTCTGATAAGTGTCTACTCCCCTGAGTAGGGGAGGTAGAGATAGGAGCGTCCCCGAGGGCTTAGCCTGCTTTGACGTTCTAAGAGAATCAAAGACCCCATCTCAAAAAAAGAAAAAAATACAGCTGGATGCTCCCTGCAAAATGATTCCTGAAGCTGTTCTCTGGTCTCCATTCAGATATATACACATGTGTACGTGCACCTGCACACATATGCACATACACACATGTGTGAACACACACACACTCTCTCTCTCTCTCTCATACACACACTCTCTCACACACATACACGCACAGACACACACTCTCTCTCACACACACACATACACACACACACACACACACACACATACACACACACACACACACACACACGCACGCACGCACACACGCACACACACACACTGAGGATTGGGAGGATGGGGAGATTATGAAAGTCACTGGTCTGAGTTAGTTTCGCAGAGCAGCATGAGGCGCCCAGCCAGCAGCTGTGGCCTTTGGTCCATTTAGTTTCTGCCTGACTTTTCCTTGCTCCCTCGTAGGGGACCTTTTCCCCGCTTCTTTTACTCATCCCCTCCATCCCTGCGAGGCTTTCTTCTCCTCACTACTTAATGACACCCATTTCTTCTCTGGTGCTAAGGTTAATGGACTTTCTCTTCCCAGTGTTTTCTCACAGGAATGACAAAGTGACTTGCTAGAAATCATCCTATTTTCCAGAAATGGTGTCCTTTCTTCTGCCTCCAATGTATATGTTTATCTTTCATCCACATACTCAATTCACAGAAGTAGAAGAGGGGGGGTCACTATTGTATCCAGATTTCTGATTAGAATATAGAGGACAATACATTTTCAGATCACATGTCTTAACAGACTTCATGGACACTGAGGACAACTGAAGACATTTCTCAGGTATGCACTGCAGCTGTTCCTGTCATGCCTGGGACTTAGTCACAGATCTTGTAGTGAATCATCCTAGCGTTGACTACTGAGGTCTTTTGTGTATCTGAAGATCTAGCTTCTGGGGATAGCCATGTTCTTCGAGTGCTGAATATGGCTGAGCAATACAAGTACCTGGGAAAACAGCACCCAGGCCTTTTGATTTGAGACGTCACCACTCTTCTGTGCTAAGGGACACTGAAAATACATGCGGTTTGTTTCTCTGGGTGGGGAGAGGTGAGGGTGAGGGGACCAAAGTTCTGTCAAATTTTTTTTCTAAAATTAGATGTCATGGAATCAGAGAGCGACAAACTTGTTCAAGCACGTCACTGTCTGAGGAGCAGTGAGGATGTACACTCTGGGGGAGAATCGTTAGGGCCTAGGGGTATCACTCCATCAGTAAGTGTGCCCCTCTCACAAGCCCAAAGCTTTGGGTTCCATTCCAGCATCATTTAAACCCAGGGCTCCGGCAGACAGCTTGACAAAAAGGAGAACCGTGTTTAGCTCATTCTTAGCCACCCCAGCATGCCCTGGAGAATCCATGTGTTTAACCAAAGGAAGCCCCATGGCTTCCCTCTAGCATTTCCCAAATCATTACTCTTGCATTTGGGGGCTGATGTTGAGGAAAATTAAACCTACTTTAACAGAAGAACTGCAGTACGTTGAGACAGTGTGTCTGACTGTCTAAGGCAGCTAGTAGGAGAGTAATGGGCAAACAAACAGGGGCGAAACAGTGTGGGATGCCCTGAGAAAAGAGACAATTCACCGGGAGGGTGGGTTAGGAGGGCCTGTGGTGTTAGCACAGTGTTCAGAGGACATAGCTCTCAGTCTCTTTGTTTTGTAAGACAGTTTTATTACTATATTTCTCTAGCTGGCCTGGAACTCACTCTGTAGACGAGGTTGGCCTTGGCCTTGCAAAGATCCTTCTGCGTCCGCTTCTACAGTGTTAAGTTTACAGGCGCACAGAACCATGCCCAGGCCAGACAATTTCCAACTTATGAATTATTTGCTTCTAAAAGCTTCTATCTGGTATCTTCAGACTGTGGTTGGTCAGAAGTGACTAAAAGCACAGGCGAAAAAGCTGTGAATAGCAAGCAGGAGGCGGACGTGTCTGCAGAGCAAAGGGATATGAGGAAAAGCTTAAGAAAGCGCTTCGAGCGGTACGAGGAAAGACAGCCAAGCAGAAGGTGAATTCTTGAGTAGCCACTACCCTCTGCCCTCAGAGGACTGGAGAGTAAGGCAGTCTAGTGGCAGTGGTGCAGCCACCAGCGGTGACTGCTTCAGCTCTGGTTCGTATCATGAGAGCTACCCATGCCCAGGCAACTGATGACCCTCACCACAGCGTCCATATCCCTGAAGTGGCAATGATCATGTAATCGTTCTGAGGGTTTAATGAAATGATGTTAGCTACAAAACTCAAAAGAGTGCCAGGCTGTTTCTTAGCAAAGTGAAACAACTTCCTGGAAAGAGGAGGGTGTTCCTGAGACTCAAGAAGTAAACAAAACTGGCAAGTCCAAAAAATGGGGAAACAAAAGATTCCCAGAGCTGGTCCCAAGATTCTGAGACTATACTTGAGTATACACACTGTGAACAATTGCTGAGGGGCTGAGGGGCTGAGCCTCTCTCCCTTGCCAAGCGTTTGGCAGCTCTGCCTGGAGCTCTGAGGTTACTGGGCTTTTCAGTGACCTTGGAGTCATTCATGCTTCTAAAAGTAACCCTGAGAAACTCACCGGCTCACCGCCTCACTGGAGTAGGCTTGGCTGGAATCGTTTCCTTCACACCTTATCTGTTGCTGAACAGGTGTTCACTAATGTCTTTGTAACACACGCTTCAAAGCTCTCAACCATCAGTGAGATCTCAACTGAGAGTTGGTAGCGATTCTTACCATCCTATTCTGACAAAATGCATACCCGAGGAGAGTGCTCACAATAGTAAT
This sequence comes from Apodemus sylvaticus, assembly GCF_947179515.1. Taxonomy (NCBI): domain Eukaryota; kingdom Metazoa; phylum Chordata; class Mammalia; order Rodentia; family Muridae; genus Apodemus; species Apodemus sylvaticus. The sequence continues at coordinate 52,250,910 of NC_067477.1, forward strand.
CAGAGGAGTATAATAATTCCTAAAAACAACTACAGCATCACTTTTTAAAAAGAAAAAATTGATTGAAATTTTTAAGTAGTTTAAACAGAGAATCACAAAAGGAGAAAATAAAGATTATTTCAAAAGGTGAAAAAATATTCAGAAATTGGTCGGCTAGGATGGGAGAGAAGGCTCAGTATGTAAGGGTCTTGCCATCAAGCCTGAAGACCTGAGTTCGATTCCTAGGACCCACACATTGGAGGGGAGATCCAACTCTCACAACTTGTTCTCTGACATCAATACTGGCACCCACGGTATGATCTCTCTAAATAATCCATGCTCTCTCTAAATAAACAAATGGCCTTTTTAAAAATTAGCATTTGGTTAAGTAGAAAGCAAACCCGTATTCTTCACCACATAACATTTAAGATATCAAGATGTCAAATATAAAATATTGAAAACTTTAGCCAGGCGGTGGTGGTGCACACCTTTAATCCCAGCACTCGAGAGACAGAGGCAGGTGGATCTCTGTGAATTCAAGGCCAGCGTGGCCTACTAAGAGCTCCAGGACAGCCAGGGCTACAGAGAAAAACCCAGCCGGCTGAGCACTGAACAAACTCTGAAAGGCTGTGGTATTCTATACGAGCCACCATGCATTGTGTTTCTAGACTGTTCTCAATCGAGTGGGTAATTAGTGTGTAACCAGGGGCTCGGGAGCAGCAGCAAAGGATGAGCGGGGTGTGCGTGTCCCAGGAGCTCAGCACGTTTTCTGGTTGCCTTTGAACCCCCCCCCCCCAGCTGTTGGTGTGAAGTAAGACTCTGGCCTCATGGGCAGAAGGTGAGGAGTGAGCGAAGGTTAATCTCCACTTCTCAAGAGGTTGGTTTCATCATTAGCATGTGGCAGATGTGATCAGTTCTGCAGACTATGCAAGCTTGACCTAGGCATAGCAGAAAGATGTAAAAACAGCTTCATCAGAAACAAGTCAGCCCTCAGTCCTTCAGAAGGAAAGACAACTCCATGCCTCAATCAAACTCCACATCAAGATTTCAACTCAGAAATTTCATCCCAGAATGAAAATACAGCCCGGGTGGTGGTGGCGCACACCTTTGATCTCAGCACTTGGAGGCAAGGTAGGTAGATCTGAGTTTGAGGCCAGCCTGGTCTACAGAGTGAGTTCCAGGACAGCCAGGGCTACACAGAGAAACTGTCTAAAAAAAAAAAGAGTGACTGGAAGGACAACACAGTTTTCACCTTGGACACATATGCTTCTGGTCAGCGAGCTGCCGTCTTTCTAGCTGAGAGGACTTCCCTTGATGTTCAGAGCATCTACTTATCTCTCAGTGTGTCTTGATAGCAGATGAAGAACAGTAAATCAGATGAAGCACTGAAGACCTGACCTCAAAGCTTTGAGATGTCAACCCAGGGCCCCAAAGGAAGCACCAGGCGACAGGCGACAGGAGACAGGAGCATAGACGGTGACAAATTCACGTTCATTTTGCACAGTCCTCTTTTATTTGGTTCCCCTACCATCTGGGAGTCTCAGGATCAGGCTTCATTCATCCAAGGCTCAACAGTACCAACAAGAAACTTTAATAACCACTGGGCTGTGTTACTAGAAACATTCATTCAAAGATACCATAAAATAGAAAAACTCAGGAATACTGGTTCTCCCACAAGACCTGTCTGCCCCCATGTCACTTTTGCTGTGGTCTAAAACCTCCTGGGGCAGACACAACAGTAGTGAGGACCCCAGAGGACCTCAGACCCCAGACCCCAGACTCCTGTGCTTCATTATTTCCCAAGTGTAAAGAACATGTGTGTTTCCTGTTGTTTTTCATATTTAGCATCTTCCCAAGGAAGACACATTTTATCAACTGGACTGTGTGGTCCATGTCTTTAATCCCTGCCCATGAAAGGCTGAGGCAGAGATATCATAAATTTGAGGCCAATCTGGGATACCCAGTGAAACACACACACACACAGGAAAAAAAAACCAACCCTGGTTCTCAACCTGTGCTGTCCCTTGAAATCACCTGTGAGATTAAAGCTGGGGCAGGGGGATTCTCAGTTGGCAAAGTACTGAGCCATGCCAGCAGCAGGATGTAAGCCCCAGAACCCGTGTGAAAAACCCAGGCACAAGCTGCACTTCTCATCCCAGAACTGGGGCGAAAGAGACAGGGAGATCCCTGAGCTCACTGGGCAGCCCATCCAGCCTCGTCCGCAAGCTCTGAGCCAAGGAGCTCAGATAAAACAGGGTCTTAAAGAACAGCATTTAAGATTATTCTCCCATCTCCACACACGTGCACGAGCACCTGAATGTACATGAACACACACACACACACACACACACACACACAGACAGAGACAGACAGACACTAATGCCACACCATCAATTTAACTGTTCTGGAGTGCAATATGACCATCGGAGAGTCTGTGGCCGTGCAGGTCCCTCCAGCGGGTTGAGTAGCACACGCTGCTAGCAGGCCTCTTGGTGAGGACTGAGCGGTGACATGCATTTGGCAGCAGTCATCACCACCTGTGATTTACAAAAATAGCAGAACAGGACTGTGCTGCTACATCAGTCTGTCACTCTTCTTGTGTCATTTGCATTGATGGCTGACGACTAAACTCACTTCCTAACGGCCACTTAACGGGGCTTCTAAAGCGTCCCATTATGAAGCTGGGAAGACGGCTTGGTGATAAAGTTCTCGCTGCACAGGCATGAGGAAGAGATGGGTTTGGACCCCAGCCCCAGATAAAAAGCTAGCTGTGTGGTGTGCAGCCATAATCCCAGTGGCAGGATAGGAGGCAGAGATGAACAGGCTCAGTGAGAGACTGTCTCAAAAATAAGCCGGAGAGCAATTGAGGAAGACACCCCTCCATACATGCAGCATACGTCAGCACATGTGTGCTCATGCATGTGTACACACACACACACACACACACACACACACACACACACGCACACACGCAAACATACCCTCCATCATGATACAGCATACATCAGCACATGTGTGCTCATGCATGTGTATACACACATGCACGCACACATGCATGCACACATGCCCACACACACACACACACACACACACACGCACACATACCCTCCATCACGATACAGCATACGTCAGCACATGTGTGCTCATACATGTGCACACACACTCACACATAAACACACACACACACACACCCTCCATCACAATGCAACATAAAAAACAAAAAAGAGACCGTGTGAAGGCCTAGAACAAGTGGCCATACACTGGAAAATTATAAACCAACCTACCAGTTTTCTTTTCTTTAACTTAGATGTGCAACTTGTTATTTAAACTGCTATCACTTAACTTAGGGTGACTGACAAGGATTTAACACTGGCAAATAAAAGATTGCTATTATGCAGCTATTCTAAGCGACACACTTTTTCTTTCTGGTCTCCTGGTCGAACTGCTTTTTTTCCTTTGTTATTTAATTCCTTTCCTTCCGAAGACTGAATATCTCAATCAAACTGTTTTAGTGAGTTTTCTGTTTCTATTAACAAAATGCCCGGGTATTTATAAATTTTAAAAAGCTCGTTTGCTCAGGTTAGGGACGTGATGACCCAGATTAACCAGCTCCATCTCTTTGGCCCCTGTAAAGGCCCTCTTGGCTTCTGCAAGAAGAACGCTGTCTACGGAAGTTAAGAGGGGTTCAGAGGGCAGCCTTGCCTCTTTAAGCAAAAGTGACACTTCCAGGAACTAACGGGGTCCTGAGAGAACTGGTCCTTTCCACAGGCAGCGTTCCTAATAGCCTGGCCACCACCCGCTGGCCCTGCCTTTTAAAGGTTCCCCTACTTTCCCACCACCACACAGAGGGCCCGGCTTCCCAAAACATGAACCTTTGAGGGACACACTCAAGCTACGTCCAAATTACAACACTAAACTATATTTTCCACACAAAAGATTTTTTAAAAAATTCATTCAAATATATCAAATCTAGCAACTACAGTCCCCAAAGAAATAAATGCATGCATGCAATTAAAAAAAAAGTATGCACAAAAGTATTCACATCAACTTTGCTAAAACCCCACATAGACAGAACTTGCCTTAGTTTCTCTTCTGTTGTGATAAAAAGCAGCCTAAGGGCAAGGGTTCCGTTGAGCTCACAGTCCTAGGTCACAGTCCATAGTAGGGATAGCTCAGTGGTAGGAGATTAAGATCGGTGGTCACATTACATCCACGCTTAAGAGAGTAGAGTGATGAATTAATGCTATCAGTCTTGGGGGTGTTACAACTGTGCCCCAAGTTGTGTCTGACCACCAGTCCTCAATAAGCCAATTAAAAGTGGAAAGTGGAATAAAAGAGATTCATCCAACATGGCCGCATTGGGAAAAGGAACAAAGAAATCCAGTGGATCCCTCAAGTCTGGAACTGAGACTGGATCTGCTCAGCCAGGCAGTCCCTGTCAAAGTGTGGGCCCACCCACCACGCACACTTCCTGTCTGGGTTTCAGACTCAGGGGAGCTGACAAGTTACTTGAAACTTTTTCTCTGAGAGACAACCCTCCCCACACACATACCCACACACCCCCACCCTCCACCCCACCCCACCCCACCCCACCCCACCCTGCAGCTGCCTTTTTCTTCTCCCACCATGAGGTTTCTGGAGGAAATTTCCATTTCTTTGGGATCCCTTGTTTCCATAGGCTATGTCGTCACCTTGAGAACATGTCTCTCTAGAATACTTGCATTTCTGCACTCAGCAAGCCCTCTCCACATTCTGCCCACAATAAAGATGGGTCTTCTCACATCAGTTGTCTTAGTCAAGACAATCTCTTGCCAACATTTTCACAGCTAACCTTAATCTAGAACAGTGGTTCTCTAGGTCCTAACGCTGCGATCCTTTTATATTGTTCCTTATGTTGTGGTGACCCCCAACCATAAAACTATTTTGTTGCTACTTCATAAGTGTGATTTTGCTACTGTTACGAATTGTAATCTAAATATCTGATATATGACCTTGAAGGGGTCTTGACCCACAGGTTGAGAACCAGTCCCTCTCAGATGAGCCTGGAAGCCGACATCCTTGGCATCAAGTTGACAGTCAAAACTAACCATCACACAACTCAAATGTCTAACAACAGTAAAACCGCACCACATTTATATATAGAAAACTATGCAATAAAACAAGAGCATATGAATTTAACAGGGAAACAAAAGTTGTACACACAATACCGAATTCATTAAGCCAGACGAAGAGAGACATGCTATGAGAGAGTCCAGCTATACAAGACAAAAAGAGAAAAACAAAAAATGGGCATAAAAGTCATTTATGCTGAGTTCGGTGGCTTATGCCTGTGATTCTGGCACTCAGGAGGCAGAAGCAGGGGGATTGCAATGAGTTACAGGCCATCCTAGAGTAGAAGACCCTGTTTCTGAAAAAAATCATGTGTAGCACTTGAGACTGGGGTAGCCTTGGTCTATAGAAGGGACAGTGACTAGAAGGAGATGCCACGGGACATTAGTTAAGAGTTAACCTATACTCACTGTGACACAAACCTAAGATTTTACAGCTATCTGAAGACACACTTTGCTGATAAGAATTGCCTCCCAAAAGCGAGTTTACAAATAAATATACATTATTAAATGAAATATCAAGAACCTAGATGATAACATATGTGATATTTAACACCTGATATATATTATATATATATATATATATATTGTATATTTATTAAGTCCTTATGAGTGCAAAGATAAGGATACCCCATTAATACCAGCACAAATATCACCAATTCTTTTTTATAGCATGATTTTTTTATTGGATATTTTCTTTATTTACATTTCAAATGTTTTCCCCTTTCCAGGTCTCCCCTTTGGAAACCTCCTATTCCATCCCCCCTTCCCCTGCCTCTATGAGGGTGCTCTCTCACCCACCCAGTCTTCCCGCCCTGGCATTCCCCTACACTGGGGCATCGAACACCCTCAGGCCCAAGGGTCTTTCCTCCCACTGATGCCAGCAAGGCCATCCTCTGCCACATAGGCGGCTGGAGCCATGGGTCCCTCATGTGCGCTCTGGTTGGTGGTCCAGTCCCCGGGAGCTCGGGGGGGGGCGGGGGAGGGGGGAGGTGTCTGGCCTGTTGACACTGTTGCTCCCTCCATGGGGCTGCAAACCCCCTCAGCTCCTTCAGTCCCTTCTCCAACTCCTCAATCGGGGACCCCGCGTTCAGTTCAATGGTTGGCTACAAGCCTCCGCCTCTGTATTTGTCAGACTCTGGGAGAGCCTCTCAGGAAGCACCCATATCGGGTTCCCATCCACAAGCACTTCCCCGTATGGGTTTGGATATCTCCAATTCTTGCTCCCACTTCTGACAAACTTCCAAGCTTGGCGTACAATGTGCTGCATTTCCAGGGATCTCCAGAAGGTGTCCCCATAAGCTCCCACTCCGCTGCAAAGCCCGGCCCCTGGCCCCGCAGCTTGGCTGGGCTCTTTCCTAAACAGTACAGAAAGTGTTGTAGGAGGCCGGTTCCCCTCCGGTTTCTGACTGAAGGTAAATCAGCGTTTGTGGGATCCGAGTATTTGTTATAAGGCTCCGTGGGAAAGGTCTCTCGGTGTTTACTGGCTGCCCCCCGCAGCCCTGGGGGGGCTTCTAGGCGGCTGAGCCACGGAACAGAATCAAGAAAACTGCCGCAGCCGGAATTAGGGCTCCCCTGACAATCAAGACCTCCTTGTGGTCAGGCTAAGTCATTAGACTCCTGCCCTTAGGGTGAGTTCTCACCAGAGAAGCTTCTGAACCCTCCACAGCCACCCACAGCTCTTAATCCCGGCACCGGGTGGGACCTGATGTCTTTCCTCGGGAGTCCCTGAGCTCACTGATGTCATTCTGACACATCTGACCCGTTCCCAGATGTGTTCAGACAGGCTAGACATCAAACGTTGAGCATCTCCTAAGTCTAGCATAACATATCGAATTCTTATTTTTATTTAATTCCCCCCCCCCATGCCCTGCATTAGAATAAATTACTTCTTTCGATTTCAATATATTTATATCTAAGATTTTGAGAGAGGAAGCCTGCCGCCTACGGTATGCCATGAATGGAGGAATAAACAAAAAGGAAAGCCTTGTTTCTCTTCTTCTGGTTATGGGTCATTTTTTGTGGGTGTGAATATCCAGGACAAAGGGGGAAAAAAGGTGCGATTAAAATGAGAGCCACATCCGGGCTGAAACCCGGCGCGCATGTGTGTGTTCAAAGGACAAAGTCCTCCACCTGCTGGTCTCAGGCCGCTGCTGCAGCTCGCACACACAAAGGATCATCTATCTTTTCCTCAAAAATCTAAAACAATGTCCGGTGAAACTGCAGAGGGGAAGGCAGCCTCTTGTCTTTATCTTAAACTGGAAATACACTGTGATTAACGACTTGTCAGTGTCATTCAAGATCAAGGAACTCAAAGACAAGATGTGCAGAGAGGTCCACGACCGAGCAGACACATTCAGAAGTAAAACATCCCGCACGTGTATAGGGAAAGACCCTTCCGACTCTCAGCTTTGATCCCTGAAAATATAGAGGAAACTACTTTCTGTTTGGATTTCTATAACCTTTAAGCTAGCAAAGATGACCCTTCCATAGCTACGCCCTTTCCTGTTAAGGTTTTAAAGAGAAGCAAACCAGCGGGATTAAAATATTTGATTTTAATGAATCTGGGCCTTTCAAGCCTTTAGATTTTCTCCCTCCGAGGAGCAAGGTCCTATGCAGCAGCACTGGGTCTTAGAGGTCTTCTGCTTCTTGTTTTTAATTGTTGTTGTTTTGTTTGTTTCCTCGAGGTGAGGGGTCGATCCTCCAGGCTAGCCCATGCTAGGCACATGCTCAGTCACAGCTGTTCCATCACTAGCCCCAGGAGTGACCGAGTGCAAAGATCACGTCGAGGTCTGGGTCCGGGGGCAGTTTGCTTTCACAAAGGTCCTGAGACAAGCAGACAGGGAGGTCAGCTCAGAACGCGTTGCATCACCGTGGTCTGTGGAAACCCTGAGCTTACCACACTCGCCGCTCCCTTCCCTGGTCAGGATTTGTTCATCATGTCGCTTAGCACAGTTTTTCCAGAATTAATCTTCTCATTTGTTCCCTTACACAGTTAAGTGAGGTTTGGGGGGAAGGGGGTTGTTAATTTCATTTGTTTGTTTGTTTGTTTGTTTGCTTGTTTATTTGTTTCTTTCTTTCTTTCTTTCTTTCTTTCTGAAGTCCAAATCTTATTGTATTCCTAGTGATAACAGAGGGTAAAGCCAAACTGTGTGTGTTTTACAGCTGTGCATGACATGCAGTAGTATATATATATATATATATATATATATATATATATACATGTATGTATATGTGTGCGTGCGCCCTGAGGTTCCTCCCTGGGGTTCTACACCTGCTCAGGCTTTTCCGGAATTCAGTATTTAGTCCCTGGATTCTCTGGCACGCCCGGACTACCTATTGATTCTGCTCTAAGCAGGCTCCAGACTCCTCACTCAGAAACTAGTAGTGTATCTACTCCCTCCACAGCCCAGTGTCATCTCACCCTATCCTCTCCAAATGCTTGGCCCCACAGATTAACTTGCAATTCCAACCTGGGAAGCCATGCCTTCCTGACAAAAAATAGAAAATAAACACACAGACTCTCTCTCTCTCTCTCTCTCACACACACACACACACACACACACACACACAAACAAACAAACACACACACACTAGCATAGCTCCTCAAGGGACACAGAAAGGCAATGAAGAGAAAATGAGCACTGTTTAGAGTTACAAAAGGCAAGTTTCCATCTCAGTAATGCCTTTAGCATTTCTGGGCCCTTGGCCACCCATCTCTCCTCCAAACTAAACTGTCTTGACTATGTAATATAAAAGGCCAGAACATTTCCTGATTTTTCATCATCTGACATTGGGACCCTGATTCCCCGGGGGTCACCAAATTTTGTACTGACATATTAAAACCATTCATAATTTGAGGGACAGGTTGTACATCTCTCCAGCTTTTCAGAAATGTCCACTGGACCACATCTAACAAGCCCAGCTCCTGTACTAAGGAGCAAATTAAATATGACAGGAAATGAAAGCACCAGGAAGTGGGTTTGCTCCAAGATAAGCAGATACACTCAAGTTTAACAACGACTGGTCTCGGCCAATTACAGAGAAGACAATTCAGACAGCCACCTGCGCTGTGTGCCCAAGGGATATTGAGCAGTCTAATAAACCTAGGCTCTCGGTAGTCTAAGTGTTTAAAACAGCAGGGTGTAGATATGAGCATTGGCTGTCACATTCAGACATGGAATGCATGGATTAAAGTGTACTTACTTCTGCTCTCTGAGCATAAAGTGCGGCTATGATATTACCCTGTCCTTCTCCACAGGCCATGTGACCTGCATGTGGGGCTACTTCGGGCCATTTCCCTTGGCTTCAGAACTGATTAAAAACAGGTCAAAAGGCCAATCTAGAGCACAGAGCAGTGAAGAGAGGACATGGTTAGCTGAGGCTCAGTTAGAACTCAGGCTTACTCAGATCTCAAAAGACTCAGGAATTTGAAATCTCTCCAGTGGATTTAGGGAGTGGTCTTGACAGACCTGAGAACCTCTGAGCCTCAGTTCTCTCAGTTGGTAAAGTAGAGAGAAAGGCAGAAATCGCCCCACTGCACTGCTGAGAAGATCTCATGGAGCAGGGCACACTGGGAGTAGCAGCTGGATGCTATGTTTCATCCCCAGGAGCAGCTGAGGCAGGAGGTCTAAACGATGCATCTCAGGCCAGTGTACGCTGTGTATGAGATATTGCCTAAGAGAGACAGAAACGCTGTCTAAACCAGAGTCCTTGGCAATCTTTTAGTTCTAGTTTTGGTGGCTCTGAATATGGTCTATAACCCTGCCCTGAGACGTGGAATATATCAAGTTCTCTTTATTTATCTTGTGTCTTTCTGGGATGGGCCTGCTACTGTGGGCAGAACCACCCTGGGGCTCTGAAAGCCTTCCCTCCCAGTAGAGTTTGCACAGAGGCAGGGCTTCAGAGGTTGCATGCCGATGGCTGAGCACATTCCAAACACTCCTCTACAGCTGGCTTGCCTCAGAACTGCCCTGAGGTCTCGAGGGGAGGAGGTCTTCCTGGGACTCAGCAGTCTGGAACAAGCCCCCTCTCTTTCTCCTCCATGGGGTCACACTTGAACTGCACTCACTTGGCCAGCCCGGCTCCCCCCTGGCTGGGTCTCCCACAGCCATTTGCCCTAGGAAGAGCCTTGCAGGTCTAATCCTGCCCTTGGTGTCTGCTTCTCTGAAGACTGTAGGTTCTGTGGTTCTGTTCTGACAATAAGCAACTTGTGCTTATCCTGAGAGGTCTGGAGAGGCTGCTCAGCCATTCACAGAAGCCTTTTCATAATGGCGGTAGAAGAGGCAGTGAAGAGAGCAGAAAACAGGTAGGTCTTTGTCGCTGCTGTGAGCTTATGGGCAAGGTAAACCTGGTGCACTTTAGAAAACCTTGGTGGTTTAAAGGTGAGTTCTTTAAAAATAGTAATCTCCTTGGTCTGGTAAGTTAACTCTCATATCTTGAATTTCTAGCCTAGGACATAGGACTCTTTGGCTGGAACATTATGAGGTCTACTTTTTTCCCATGTAGAAGAAATGTTCAACCCCGGGGACAGGGTGGACTCACTGACTAGATACCAAATCAAGAAAATAATCTGTCCATTGTCATCCTTGCTTCCTGAAACAATCCTGTCTCCTTCCACAGACAGGAGAGCAGGATCCACCTGCATGAGAACATCCCCGGCAAAGCTAGAAAGTTGTCTTTGCCTTCGGAATCTCCCAAAGCTTGGACACTTTTGATATAGTCCATAACAACAGGGCGATCTCGGTGGTGGCAGCATGAGGGGCTGGCCACGTTGCACCACAGTCAGAGAGGGGCGAGCACTCTTGCTTTCTCCTGTGTTATTCATTCCAGAACCCTTTCCCACGGGATGCCGCCTGCTACTCTCAAAGTCAGCCTTCCTTCCTCATCTCTGAAAACACCGTCGCGTGCCCAGAGGCATGCCTGGTAACCCATTATTCCAACTCCAGTCAAGTTCACAAGGAAGATTCACTACCACAGACTCCAAAGACATCAACTAAAAAAAAAACCAAAAACCCTGCAGGTTTTGCAATCCACCAAAGGACCGGCTCTTTCCGGTTCCTGTCACACTTCACCTTGTATGTGGCTTTTAGTTTTAAGTCAAGCATTCTGACCAAACTCCGCATTCACTCTTGCTGTGGGTGTTTCTGGGTCCTTCAGATCCAACTTTTACCCTCTTACAGCCATGCTGTCCCCAAAGTCATGGCATGAAGCCACTTAGTTTTCATCTGCCCCGAAGGCTGGAGCCAAAACCCTGGAAGCTGGAAGGATCGGGATCTGAAAACACAGCCAGATCTGGGAGAGTAGAACTTTCATTTTTAGGGTAATGGCTGGTTTGGTACGAATTAAATAACCAAACTTCTACTCTGGCATCTACTCAAAATAATTAGCTTTGTTTTAAAAAGAAAAAAGAAAAGAAAGAAGAAAAGGAGTGACCGACAGGAAGGAATGAAGTTAGGCAGGCAGGCAAACGTAGCTCTAGATGGCCCAGCAGGTGAAGGCACTGCTGCCAAACCTGACCACTCGATCCCAGCAACCATCGTGATAGAAGGAGAGACCCAACCCTGGACCTCTACATGTCTGTGCACACGTTTGAGGACACATGCATACAATACATACATTTGGGGGGGGGGGAATGCCTCGTGTTTACCTTTCCAAAGTTCCATCACATCCGGATCTGGTGTAAGATCCCACACTAGTGTTTCTCCTGAACATAGAGCAACTGATTCTTTGGGCACTTGCTCTTTCTCCCCCACCCCCACCCCCACCTCCCCACACACACATGCGCCCTCTTATTCCTATACCTCATTTGGTTAAAGCACACGGCAAACTTGTCCCCAACTGAGACTAAAGCCAACTACTGTGAACTGGCCCAGCCTGGGTCTAGGAGTCAAGAAACCCCAGTCCTGCGTCCTCAGAGAAAAATAAATAAATAAATATAACAACCAACCGAGGCACGCTTAGGACACAGGGTAGGACGATGCCAAAAACTTGGAAGCAAGACGGGGCAGTCAGGGTTAAATCACACTGACCCAACAATGTCACCCTGGGAAGCTACAGTGAAACCCACTGAGTAGAGGCTTTGCTGGGAACTCAACAAGCGAGGCAGCCTAGGCCTCCTACCACACAGCAGACTTGGTCAGAGCCTCCGCGCGCTACGTGACCGGGACGTTCTGGGAGCGGCCGAGGGGCGGTGCCCGCAGCGGCAGCACCGCCCAGGGGCTCCCACGCCCCCTGGGCGGGTTTGCTCTGGGAGCCGCGGGTGGGCGGGAGCCCAGCGAGGGGCGGATCCCCAACTCCCTAGAGCTGCCAAAGCAGCAAGTAAGGGGCGGCGAGGCCAGTCCTGCAGTCCGCTACCCGCTCTGTGGTCCCGCCGCCCGCAACCATGGCGAAGCCCCTGACCGACCAGGAGAAGCGACGGCAGATCAGCATCCGCGGCATCGTGGGCGTGGAGAATGTGGCCGAGCTGAAAAAGGGCTTCAATCGTCACTTGCACTTCACTCTGGTCAAGGACCGCAATGTGGCCACCCCACGCGACTACTACTTCGCCCTTGCGCACACAGTGCGCGATCACCTGGTGGGGCGCTGGATCCGCACGCAGCAGCATTACTACGACAAGTGCCCCAAGGTACCAGGCGAAGGGTGTTTGTCCCCCCCCACCCCCATCCACTCCCGTCCTGGTCCCGAAGTCCAGGCGGGCAGCGGTATATAGGTTCGGCCATCCTCCCATCTCCCCAGCTGCGCCGTGCTATCCCATGGCACCACCGGGCTGTGAGGTCCAGAGACTGTGGCAGGAGGCCAAGCCTCCCTCTTCCGTGAACTAAACTAACTATGGAGTGCCTACTCAGCACTTAGCCAAGGGGCCCCGGTGCCTTCTATGCAATGCATCTAGGTTCCAGGGGCCCCTTGGACCGTCCGCTCGGGGTTTGCAGGGTCGGGGAGGGGCACAAAAAACAAAAATACACAAAAGCCTAGCTTTAGTGGATCGAGCTTAATATTTAAGGAAAGAGAGGGAAGTTAAGAGTTCCTCTAATAGTGACCCAGCCCAGGCCTCAGGGCTGCATAGACTAGCTGTGCAGCAGAGAGATGGGGGAGGTCCCGGCCTAGACCTGTGAGCGGCTGCTGCAGTTCCTGAACTTTCTGATGCCTGCCCGGTGGGCCTTGCCAAGCGACTCACCTGAAGCAATCCCTGTAAAAACACCCGCTTCCAGAGGCCTACCCCAGAGATGAGGGGGGATAGTGCCTTTCTGGGACCCTCCTATTTCTATTTCTACCAAGGGCCAGAGTCCTGTTTAGGAAGGGAACCAGAACTAACATGAAAGGTTAGGGAGGCCCCGGGCAGGGAGAGGGACTCTACACACTGAGAGTGAAGACAGCAGCAGCCTTATCTGGATGGTAAATGTTTTCGAAGAGAAAGCTGGAAAAGCTGGCTATGGAGTTGTATTGGAAAAGGTTAAGCAGTCCTGGAGGCAGTGGGGAACCCGTATGCATACTTACTAGGCGGTTTTAGACACATAAGAACGTCGAGAACAATTCTCTCTACCATTTGTACCTGAGAACTATAGGGCTTTCAAGACTGTGAAACAAGCCCCCTCAGTAAGAAACTGTGGTCGTAGGAGCCTGAACGACTGCGCCCCAAACAGAACAACTGCTAATGTGTATCCTTCCAAATCTAAACATTTGCTTAGAAAACGCTTCAGGTCCACATTCATGTACTGTGTCTTTTTATCAGTACAACATGCTGCACCTTGAGTTAGATTTTTTTAGAGGTGGTACCGGACTTGCCTGGGTTGGAGCCACATTTCAGAAACACACAAACACAGGCGCTACTCTGTAGCCTTTAGCATCACAGCACAGAGAGATCTGGAGTTTCTCCTCCAGTGATAATCTTCCTGGTTCAATGTTTAGTTTTTCTCCTGACTCTTCCTTCCTATACAAGGGCAGGGCAAGAGACAGGGTCACACTGCAGGGTAGCAGCGAACGTGTTGCATAACTTTTCTCAGATGAGCTTGGAAGTTTTAAAAACTGATTCCCCATGGTTTCGTAGTGTTTGCTGCATGGTGGTCTCTGTGGAAACTGGACAGGAATAGTCCTGGAAGAGATCTTGGGTAAAGGCCAGGAGGTGTGACCAAGTTCCTTCCCCAACCTCGCTCCCTGGTGTGCCCACAAGTCACCAAGTCCAGTTCTCTAGCCCGGTCCCTGTGTAAGCATACCGAAGGTTTAATCAGACAGAAGCCTCTTCCTGTCCCTCAAACTCAGCACACAGAAACTCAAGTCACGTTCCTTGAAATACTGACCTGCCCTCTGTGTTTTTTAATTTAATGACTTCGTGTCACCACCATGATAGTCACTGATTTCTGCACTGCCCCCCACACTTCCCACTCTCTTCCAGTCTCTGCCTAGTTGAGAGGCCCTACACGTCTGTTGTAATGGATTCTCAGCTGTGACCTCACTTCCCAGGAACTGTAAGCTGGTAGCCAGAGGCTGACCATGGCTAACAGACATACCCTCTTTGCCAGAGGTCCTCCCCTGGGTAGTTAAGTTTGGTGGTTTTGGGCTAGCCTCTGGGTAGTCAAATTCAATGGTTTTGGCTACAGTCCAGCTTTGGTGCTTCCGTCTGTAACTTCAATTGCATCTTTATTTTCTCTGTCAACTCCAAAGGCACTGCATCTGCAATCCCATTGCAGTCTAGGCTGTGTCCGGCTGAGCTTCTAAAACAACACATCTTGACTCTGTTAAGGTTGGCTGCAGACCCTGGCAGAGTCATTAAGCATGCCGAGGTCATCTTCCAGGTGAACCTGTCCTTCCGTGCTCTCTGCTGTTACCCGCCTACATCTCCCTTCCCACTGTCCTCCTCTCCTACTTAACCATTTCCAACTCCCGCCCCCTGTTCTCCCTCCACTTGAAGTGCCCTTTCCAGCACAGGTCTCTAGGTAATACACACACACACACACACACACACACACACACAGTATTGTTGTATCATGTTTATTCTGTTAAAACCTTTTGTAACTTTTTTGTATAATATTAGGAGTAGCTTGTGCTTGTAGTTTACAAGGTGAATTATGATATTCAAATGTTTTATCATTGCAAATATGCAGTGAATGACCATAGGACACTAAGGGAACAAAGGTCTATTTTTCAAGGTCTTACATACTCTCAAATATAAAGTATATTTTCTCTCTCTCTCAAAAAAAATGTTACTTGTAAGAAAAATAGGAATCCTATAGTTCCTGCCCTTAAAAAGTCTCTCATATATAAAGATACTCAGAGCAAACCCATCTAGAAGACCTGTAACCACCTTAAATATTCTTAAGATGTTACTCATGCTAGTGGACCTTAAGTCAGGGCTGCTTTGGGCTTAAAAGAAAAGTCAAAAAACTTCGCACAAATGTCATGGTTTCAGAGGTGTGATTTCACAATTGCAAGGGGCAGTGTGTGGTTATATTTACGATGGAGCTTTGTATAGATCACTGAAACAGGAAAACAGGCTCTGTTCTGTCAGAGAGAGTGAACACACACGTGGAGGGCTGAGCCGAGCCAGTCCTATCCTCAGCTTGACCTGCTGGCTGTTTCCTGCGGCCGTGTGCACAGGAGCCCGGGTCTAGGGCTCTGACCGGTTTCGGCCTAAGTGTGTGCCCAGAAAGGTGCGATTCACTAGCATTCATATATAGGCTAACAAGGGCCCAGAAATTTCCTCATGTACATTCAAAGAAGCTAGACAAAATGTTGTGCTCTGAGCAGCAGTATTAGATGTTCCGGCAGGACACAATGTTGACCATGTTCTGAAGGTTCAGAATTCAGCTGTTTCATAAAAAGAAGTAAGAGCAAAATTCCTTAGTTGATGTCATAATGATTTGCTACATGAACTATTTTTATTACATTATACTACTACTACTACTACTACTACTACTACTACTACTACTACTACTTATTGGGTTGCCAAAATACTTTTAATTTTGGTTCTTCTTATCCTGTGGAGTATGTAAAATTTGAAGTGACTTGAACAGACTCTTCCTGTTTTTTTGTTCTGTGTCTGAAGGAGGGCGGGGTAACTGTTACCAGAGCAAAGGGTCCAGAAAAGGGGTCTCTGTGTTCTCTCACTAATCCGTTCTTTTAAATTAGCAAACTATGCTTGCATTGGAACGGTTGGAAGCAGGTCTGAACTTTGTGCCTCTCACTGCTGCCTCTGCTCATATTTACCTGCCTTTTCCCAGGCCAAAGGCAAACAGTTGCTAAGTCCATAGGGAAATTTACCGTCCCATCAAGAGCAGATGCTAATAAGCCTTGGGAAGTTTTACTAGAAGAAATTGCTGCACAGAGTTCCGGGGGCAGTCTTTGTTCCAAAGATAAGCAGTCAGTGAAGGGGGAATATGCTCTCGCCACAGAGTCTGTGTGTTTCTTAAATGACAAGGTCAGAACCAACCCTCTTGAGAGAAGGGTGAAGGAAGGTAGTCCAACTTGTTTGTGTAAAACATGTTTTATTCATGAAACTCCTGAACAGGAAAAAACAAGCAAAAAACAACAACAACAAAAACGGAGTCCAATTCCTTAGATGAGCTTGCTTTTCTTTCTTCCTGAAGATAAAAGATACAAAATTACTTGGCCATAAAACAGTGTATAGATAGCTCCTGCGTGCTGCTGTGCAGGAGGACTGCCAAGCATCCCGTCAGGTGACTGGGAGTCTCAGGTGAACATGAGTTAAACTAGCCCAAACCCTGACAGGTTCTTATTGGTGACCTAATATGGATTTGCATTTTTATGTGTGTTGACCTCATCGAAGAGTGATGGACTTTTCTCCCTTCATTTCAGAGGGTGTATTACCTCTCTCTGGAGTTTTACATGGGCCGAACATTACAGAACACCATGATCAACCTTGGCTTACAAAATGCCTGCGATGAGGCCATTTACCAGGTATGTGGTTCTCGTGTCTCACACCTTCTTTCTCTACATTTCAAGTTCACTTTAACACACGTTCACATGACACGTTGCTTCTTCGAATAAAGCTACTGCAAACAATGAGGCATATATGCAAGCTGAAAAACAGAGGCCCGGTTGTCAGCGCTTGCCTTTAACCCCAGCACTGAGGAGGCTGGGGGAGGGCGGATCTCTGAGTTCAAAGCCAGTCTGATCTATTAGTCCGAGGAGTTAAAAAAGGAAGTTGGAGAATGGATTATCACACATGAGGGTTTTATTTTGCCACCAAAGTTTTGAAATTTCTGAAACAAATTACATTTTCAAAATGAACCTCTTAAAAGTATTAATTCTGAGTGGTGGTGGTGCATGACTTTAATCCTAGCCTTTGGGAGGCAGAGGCAGGGGAACCTCTGTGAGTTCGAAATCAGCCTGGTCAACAGAGCTAGTTGACCAGGACAGCCAGAGCTACACAGAGAAACCCTATCCCAAACAACAACAACAACAAAAATCCAACAACAACAAAAACCCTTATTATGAGAATCATAAATGGCAGCTATTCACCTATCAGACAACGTGAAAATGTTAAGCTCTTGAAAATCCGTTTCCATGTTTCTCTCTTGCCTGAAGTATTTAAAGCATACTTCCCCCTTAAGGCAGACCTACTGTGCTCATTGGTCACGCAGACATATTCAGCCCTTCCAACAGATGTCTCTCCTCCTAAAACAAGTAGTCCTTCACCTTTTCATGTGACTGAAAGAAGAGTAAATTTACAAAGACAAATCCAAATGAGACGCGGGTCAGAGCTCTCCGTTCCCCAGGGCTGGGATGGCGCCTGTGTGGTCTGCTCCTTATCATTCAGGGCGAACAGAATATCCATCCTGCTAGTCAGGTGGAGCACTTCCTGCCAGGTGGAGCACTTCCTGCCGGAGAACCACTGCAGCTCCTCTACACTTCCCTTTCTTTACTTCCCTTAACATTAGCAGAGAAACTGCACACCTTCCCTGGGGCCGTGTGTAAGCACAACCTGCATCTTCATGGTTAAGGTTTAGAGTCCTGTCTCCATTTTCGGATTTACAGTATGTTTGTTAGCACGGACCATTGGCTGCATAAGCACCCAGGAGTCACTAGTCACTGGGGAGTAAATCCAGAAGCCCCGTCCTTCTGAAATAATGCAGAGCCGTGCTTGAGTTCCTATAAGATTTAGTTATCAACGCTTACATAAGAAACTCACGGAGTAGAAGGAGAGGGGTCCAGAAAAGTGTCTCAGAGAAAATGTGGACATCGCTCTAGGCAGCTCTTCCTTATGTGCATTTTTCAACACTGAAATTATTTTCCTATTAAAAGCTATCTGAGGGCCTTTGAGATGACTCAGAAGGTTATGGTGCCTGAAATCAAGTCTAATGACCCAAGTTCAAGCCCTGAGATTTACA
The DNA here is from genome assembly GCF_947179515.1 of Apodemus sylvaticus. Lineage (NCBI taxonomy): Eukaryota > Metazoa > Chordata > Mammalia > Rodentia > Muridae > Apodemus > Apodemus sylvaticus. The sequence continues at coordinate 52,269,343 of NC_067477.1, forward strand.
TGGTAGAAGAATAGAACTGACTCACAAGTTCCCTCTGAGCTGAGGAGAGAAAGAGAGAGAGAGAGAGAAAGAGAGAGAGAGAGAGAGAGAGAGAGAGAGAAGAGGGAAAGAGAGGGGGAGGGGAGGGAGAGAGAGGGAGTGGAAAGAGGGAGGGAGGAAGAAGAAGAGGAGAGAAAAGAGAATTTTAAAAACTCTAATTTGGGGATGGCACATATGAATTTTACATAAGGACATAGATATTTCACAACAGACTACTCTTTAGTTAAGTCAGGTGAGGTTATCATCTAGTCCACAGAGAACAGGTCACTGGACTTGACAGAACATGAGTTTCCCCATAAAATAAGTGATCTACAATATACTCTGTGCTACAGGGTTCTAATGGGGATCCAGTACCAGTGGCTTCAGGAGTGTGATCCCAGCACTTCAGAGAAGGGATCTTCCAACTGTTTGTACATTTCAAAGAGGCACTTTGGCAAACCACCATAGATAAAGGCAGGGGGAGTCTGTCCCCATTCACTGGGCAGGTGAGGCCTCCTGCTAGTGCCGGGCATCAGAGCTCCTGGGCATGGATCACTAACTGGTTTGGGGTTATTAGCTTTGAACTCCACTGAGACAACACACTGTGAACATGCAAAGATAAACTCTAGTCTGTACTGAAAGGCCTGACCGTGCGCCTTCTGACCGTCCTGTCACCCGGTTCCATTACTGCCAGCACTATTTCTAAAGTTTTAATCTCATGACATATGTTTAATTTGTTTTGCTTTGATTTTTAAGATTTTGTGTGTGTGCATGTGTGAGTGTGTGTGCATGTATGAACACATTTGTGCTATAATACATCAGCACACACGTAGAGATCAGAGGACAATGGACGTGAGAGTCCATTCTCTATTTCTGTCATGTTTGTCCTGGGAATCGAACTAGGTCATCAGGGTTAGCAGCAAGTGCACTTACTCAGAGTCATCTTGATGGTTCCATATTTTTTTTTTTTAAGAAATAATAGCTAATATAGTCTGCCCAAGACTAATGCTGTTGCTGTGTTCATATGATCTCATTTGACTCACAACATTAAATTAAGTAGGTATTTGCAGCCTCCACATTTTTACAAGGGAGATTTAGCAGCCTGTCTCAGGGTCAGTGTCAAGGAAGTGACATGGCCCACAATGGACATCCAAAGACTTGTGCTTCTCTGTGCCTGGCTAGTCCATCTTGCACCACTGGCACCAGTGACTGCTAGCTTCTGCAACTGATATGCAGGCCAAAACAAGTTTCAGGGGAGCCAACGCCGGATCAATCAAGCACACAAATAACCCTGGAGCTGGCCAGTGCCTCGGGACGTGGAGTTGTCTCTGGAACATCCTGAGTGCGCACCCATGTCCAATGCTGTCTTCCTTTCTCCCCAGCTTGGGTTGGACATGGAGGAGTTAGAAGAAATTGAAGAAGATGCTGGCCTTGGCAATGGCGGTCTTGGGAGGCTTGCTGGTGAGTGACAGCAGGAGTGGGCTTTGTCTGGGTCATCTGTGCCTTCTCGGGTGCCGTACACAGCCGTGCTTAGAAGAGCCAACCGGCTTTCTCAGCAGAAGGAGAAAGCATGTCCCTACTGTAGACGCATTTGTTCTTGTCTTTCCCCTGTGGCCTGATCAGTTCCACATAGAAAAGAGGTGTTGCTTAAAGCCCTTTGAGATATTGCTTAAAACCCCAAAGCTATTGAGTTCCTTCCTGTTCTCTTAAGGGTTTCCAAAGTCACCCATTTACATCACTGCTGTTTATTCATAGCTGGTCAATTCCCATAAACTACTCTTACCTTGCAGGCTTCAGTTTGATACTTTGATTGACTGGCTGGCAATGATGTCATTAATATACGTCTTCACAGACATACAAACTGAGTTTTTCTCTTTAATTGGATAATGGCTTTTTAGCAAACAGTCAGGAAAATGCTAGCTCGACTTGCTGTGACGAATTACCCAGCAAGAGCAGTTTAAAGATGGAAGGAAGCAGAGTTCCAAGGCAGAGTGTGGGCATCACGGTAACGGGAGCTGGAGCCGGCTGGTCCTCTATAGCATCTACAGTCAGGAAGCAGAGGAAAGCAAATGTTCAACCAGCTTTGTCCTGTTTACAAGGTCAGGGCCCCAGACTGTGGGGTGGCACCCTCCACAATCACCGTGAGTTTTTCCACCTCAGTTATTGCAAAGAATCCCACATAAGCATCCCCAGAGATTGGTCTCCTGAATTCTTCTAGATCCTGTCAAGTTGGGGCTAACATCATAACCTATAACCAAGCATCTCCAGTGCTCAGGAGAATTTCTCCAAAGCAAACACCCAATGCAACATGTGCACAAGAAGACAGGAGAAGCCACAGGAACGTGATGTCACAGTGCTGCTTCTAATACCCCATCAAAAGTAGACTAATCAAAGAAGGATGCTGACATAGACATACTCGCCAGTGTGAATCACCAAGCTCAAAACAAAGCAAGGCCCAATAAAACCCGTACAAAGCAAGGCCATTTATATTCTTAGAAAAAGTGAATCTTCTTTCAGTGACGTATATATAGACACAGGGGAGAGTCTGGAGTTCACGTACTAAATTGAGTTTAGGTGTTAAATGCTCCTGGTGGCTCCTAGAAAGGAGCAGTAGGATTAAAGGGGCCATCAAAGGGGATGCTATCATATCTTTTTTTAAATTGTCCTGTGATGCATTCTTCTGAGGACTTCCCAGGCTTCCCTGGGCCATCGGTAAAGGTAGCAGCATTAGCGGACAAGAACAAGAATTGGCCTGCTTTGCTCTTGTGGGACACCCAGACTCGTCAGTATTGGCTAGCAGTGTTCACTCTGCTCTGAACCGGGCTCTCAAGGCCTTGCTCCTTTGCTGTTTGGGAAGCTGTAGGCGGGACTGGGTGATCCTCAGACCACCCAGCCTCTTGCCTGACTACGGAGGCTGGAATCCCATTTGCTCCGGCTCTAGGGATCAACTCGTCAGGATCAAGGGGATGCCAAAAGAGCCGCAGGTCAGATAAAGCAGGGGCTGGTCATGGAAGACCGATTCTAGGCTCTGCCCTTTGTGTTCATGGCTCTGTGTCAGAGTTGGGCCAGGAAGCCACCCACACTTTCATTTTGAGTGATAGCTCTCCAGTTCTTTCCAGTTGGAATTCCTACTGTAGGTTACCTCATTCCCTGAAAGCTCAAACTCCCAAGAGGGACAGTCAGATTAATGTAACCTTTTCGATTGATCCCTTCTCTACTGCTGATTGGCCCTTCTAGCTCAGATGTTCTGTCGCTGGATAACAGAAAGTATAGTAAGAAAACAGTCGCATCAAGAATGGCATGGTGATCACAGAACAAGAGCCCCGAATGTTGGGGCTGAGTTTTTCAGCGACTCTATTGTACCCGGACGCTGGGTCTCCATGACTGCCCTTTCCCCTCATAGTACAAAAGACAAAGACAGCAAGGAAACTCTTCCACAGAAGCCCCCTCCTCAGCAGAATTCCCTGTACTCTGGGTGGATCTGCTGCCATTACTGCTGAGGCTAATAGCTGTCACTGGTGAAGGAAATAGAATGACTTCAGTTGTTTAAAAGGCTTAGATCGGTGACGCAGGAGCCACTCCTGTCTTCCTGGAGCATATAGTCAACAAGTGTTCCAAGAGCTGTCGGATTCCATCGGTCATTTGGGTGCCGTGTAGGAACCGGTCTTGTGTAAGTTTCTACTTCTTGGAATGACAGTTCAGCAGGCAGGAACAGAGAGTGACAACTTCCCTTAGAAAAGCAACCACAGCAACAACAGTCAACCTATCCAATGTTTCACTATTTGTTCTCAGACAACGCTAGCATGTACACAATTCAAGGTGGTGAGGAAGGGTGCAATATCTGTTTTCTTTAAACATCTTTACATTTCCTAATATTTCCTAATTTCTCTATGGTACTTAATTCTATGATTTTTAAAGAAAGGTTATTTAAAAGCCCACTAGAGTCCATGCAGAAATATCTGCGCAAAACAAATTGTTCCTGAGAGAACACTTGTGTGGCTTCCATGTTTTTAAAAGAGAGTTTGGCGCTGATGCTAAGTTGGCCGGTTCTGTCTTTTTGTTCACGTGGTCAATTCAGCCTGCTTCCTGGACTCCATGGCAACCCTGGGACTTGCAGCCTATGGATACGGCATCCGTTATGAATATGGAATCTTCAATCAGAAGATCCGAGACGGATGGCAGGTATGTGATGCTATCACCTGAGCCCTCGTGAGCTTTCTTTGTGCTCTGGTGGTGAGTAGCGTGGGCCTTTGACACAGCACTTTCTCTGGCATTCGGCTGACAACAGTGGATACTTCCAAAGTCAGCTTCCCACTGGGTAAGTTTCCAGAGCAAAGAGCCTGTGTGTCATCCACCTCCAGGTCCGGGGCACCTGGCACCGTGCCTGCCTCTCACTAGCTGGCTCGTGGCCTGTTTCTTAACCTCTTTAACTCTCAACTGTACCATTTATAAAATGAGAACAATAACACATACACACACACACACACACGTACATATATATGCCTCTTACGTGATGATTAAGAAAAATATTCTTCAATAAATAACCATGAGGGTCTGCCTATAGTGAGTGCTCACTGAGAGCAGCTGCCTCATTCCTGAGGCTGGGTGGGACCTTGGGTTTTGCTGTATGAGAATGAGGCCTCACAAGGGAACTCTGAAAATATTTACCACTGAGCCCTGACTGTGGACCGCTTTCCTGTACAGCAGTCCATCTCAAAGCTTACAGAAACACGAAAGAAGGCTTGTGGCTTAGAACTGTGGTCTCCTGAGAGGTTCTCCGTAATAAGCACACTGCCAATGCACACGGTGGAAAACTGAGAGTCTTCCAAAGCAGAGTTTCCCCAGATCATTGCTGGCCAACATGGGTTCATGTCCGCAGATTTCTGCATCCACATTATTTAGCATTCTCGTACATGTGCATATGGCCTCCTGCTCATGACTGTTTTAGAAGATACATAAGTGAATGTCCTATTATATAATTAAAATTGGATAATCTTGTTGATGGTTAATAAGATAAACCTGACACATCTTTAATGCTATGTTCTATATAAATATGCACTAATCCATCCAGACCACTGTAGTTACACCTGTTTAAATCTTGTATATTGGTTTCGTTCATTTCTAGTAGCTTTTTGAGTCTACGGTCAAGGGCACTGTGGACCTCCTCTGACCTTAAGTATATAGACGCAAGCATTCCCTCAGAAAGCTCAGAGCTCATCCTGGTCTGTGTAAGGAAATGAAGCACACAGGGAGAAGGGTAGGTTTGACTGGGGCTCAAAGTGGATGTCCTAGTCCACTTTCCCTCTCCCGGAAAGGAGCCACTAAGTAAGGAACTGAAGGACTTAGTGGGACCATTGGATGAAAGCCAAGTTTATGAAGGAGGCTCTCGGGAAAGCAATATGGAAGACATGTAAGCTATAAGCGAAATTCCAGGTTTTCTAAGGACACATGTTGTATATTTTTGCCTAGCTCTAAGAAAATTAAAAACTGTGGGGCAACCTGGAGTAGAAGGAAGACTTGACGCTAATTTCTAGCTGAGATCTAACTTCCACTTCTCATGGAAAGCACTCCATGTCGGGAAGGTTGCTGCCGCAGTCTGAGCCTTGGCTTTCTGGTCTTCACGATGGAGCCTGTGATTTCACAGAACTGCTATGAGAACACGCAGAGTGGGCATGCAAACAGACACTTGGGAAAAGGAGGGTAACTCGAGAAAGTGCAGTGCTCTGTGATAAAATTTCAATATAACCATTGCTACTGCACGCCCCAGTAGTTTTATTAAAATATAAAATCATTTATGTTATTGGGGGGGCGGAACAAAAGGGATCTAGAATTATATGACTGGACTGATGACAAGCATCTGAGAGAGGCCAGGAGAGAAAATTGGGTTAGAAAGGAAAATTCATCAGGAGCAGGAGATGTGGCTCAGCAATGCAGGTTACTCAAGATGAACTCAGGCACTGCCCTCGCAGAGGAGCTGGGTCCTGGCACTCGTGGAAGCTTGCAGTCACCTGTAACTCCAGTTCCAAGACATCTGTGACCTTCCTCTGTCCTCCACAGGCTCCTGTATGCATGTGATACCCATGGATTCATGCAGACACACACATTTAATGAATCTTTATTTTTTTAAAAAAGAAAAGAAAACCATATACTAAGGTTTCAGCATTGATTGTCTTTGGAAGCGGATTGCAGGTAGTGTTTACTGCCTTCTATTTGTTCTCCTACATGGCTCATATTCCACAAGAAACATGTGCTTTTAGAAACATAAAAAGCTGTCAAAATGAAAGAGTTGATTTCCTTTCCAAGTGAAGAAACTGGACTTCTACACTGCACACTGAATTTAGCAGAGCTTTTTCCAATATGACCGGCATTTCAACGCAACCTCACCCAAAGACTATAATGCATCCATACTCAGTCCTGGAAAATAGGCTGTGTCTTTAAATTACTATTGTATAAAAGAATTAAAAGAAACTCAGCATATACATATAAAATTCCTCAAATGCATTTCTGCTTCCAATGTCATTTTTTTTTAAAGAGTACAATTTGTTAATCCAGTTTCATTCTGAATCCCTTAGATCAAGAGGTATGTATGTTTACAACATCCTCAAGTTTGAAAGGAGAGGCTGGAGCTATAGATGGCGCTCTATTGGTAGAATGCTTGCCTATTGTGAGAATTGCCTATTCATGCACGGAGCCCTGGGTTTGAGCCCTGCCTCCAGCATCAAATAAAGCAGATTGTGGTGGTGCGTACTTGTAATCACCAATCCTAGGGAGATGGAAGCCAGGGGATCAAAGAGCATCCTCCACTACCTACCAAGTCGAAGCTAGCCTGCACTACATAAGACCCTGTGCAGATGGTGGGAATGGGAGGAGGAGGAGGAAGAGAGAAGGAGAGAGGTGCAGGAAAGGGAGAGAACAAGAAAGACTGATAGCTTCTGCTAGTTCCAAAGCTCGCTCCATTAGACAGCATCACTTCTTTAATTATGACTTAAAAACAAACAAACAAAAAAGAACCCCAATGGCTGGAGAGATGGCTCAGCAGTTAAGAGCACTGACTGCTCTTCTGAAAGTCCTGAGTTCAAAACCCAGCAACATGGTGGCTCACAACCATCTGTAATGGGATCCGATGCCCTCTTCTGGTGTGTCTGAGGACAGCTACAGTGTACTTATATATATATATATATATATATATATATATATATATATATATATAATAAATAAATCTTTTAACAACAACAACAAAAAAAAAAAGAATCAGAAGGACACACAGTTTTACTCACCACCTACTTTATTTCCCAAGATGGGATTATAAAGGGCAAATGTAAAAATATGTTACATCATATAAAGACCATTTCCATGAAAAGCAAATGCATATGTCAGGAAGTCTGTAGCCCTTCAGACTATGATATGATCCCATTCCTGTTCCCTGCTTGCCCGCTCCCTGCTCCTCTGATGCCTGCTCGCCTGCACCCCAGCCCCCCCCCCACACCTAGCCTGCCTGCACCCCAGGCTCCAACAACAGCAAATACAGACAGTGCTGATGAGAAAGTCACCAGCTGGGAAGATTTTTGAAAGCTGGTGGACTTTTACCTTTTGAGTCTATTCAAAGAACATTTCCATAAAATGTGTTGACCAAACCTCTGAGGAAAATAATCATACAGTTAAAATTCTGCATTTGGCACAACTCTAATGGAACCTGGAACCTGATCAGTAGTCATCCGGCATGAATACCTGACTGTTGGAAGGAAGAGACAGATGTCATTAACAGGCATGTGGCAGAAAGCCGCTCACAGGATGTCCCTTCAGTCTCCTTTTAAACCTGTGCCAAGCTTGTTACAGCCAGACTCATGGTTTCTGCTGTCCAGCCAGCCTCTAGCCATCCTTACTGAGTTATTGGAGTTCCCCAGAAATGTTTTTTAAATCATTTATGTTCTGAGGAAGCAAAACTTATTGGCTTTCTTGGCATTTGTTTATGGAGTTCATCTCTGTGCCCTACATTTGAGGAAGAAAGTGTTTCTTGAAATCCTCTCCCCAGTACAATGCCTGAGCTGATGTCTGCCTCACTGGACTCCACGGAGTCCGTCCTCCACGGAGATGCACAGTCTGGAAGCCAGCCCTTCCATTCCCAGGAGCCACAGATGCTGTGAATCATTCCTCCAGAGCCTCTGAGATGGGATAGAGCCCGAAACCCACTTAGATGCAAGGATCAAAGTTCATCTCCCACCTGCTCCACACATTCATATATATGCACCTCAGTGATTAGTGCTTTCACAGATCCCTGTGGTTACGTGAAAGAAATTGAAGACAAGAAGGGTTTGCCCATCTCACAGCATGTGTGGCTCCTCCTTGGTCTGCTGCAATGAGCCTGTAGCTGTGAAGTTCCTACCTTTCAATCTTCCTCAGAAACCAGCCTGGAGAAATTCAAAGTGCTGTTCACCAATTCCTTTCTGATTCAGCAAGGGACTCGGAATGAAAATCAGCAAAGAGGGCTCCTTACAAAATTTGTTAGCCATAGGAAACTAAAACAGCCATTTTGGGGTGGGACAAATGAAGCCAACATGTAATAACATTAAGACTGGTCAGTTGCTTCTTTGTCACTTAAAAGTGTATCCCCACAAGAGTAAAGGCCACCCAGGCTTGGAGCAGGACAGGAACAGGTATGAGGTGCCATCCTGGCCCCTGGTCATTTGTTTCTTGATGGCAGAAGAAAGGGCACATCTTGTTCACACTGACCACGCTCTCTAGCCTAGACTACCTCCCAGATGTAGTCTAGTCTTCGAACCACAGAACTGAAGTCAATCTTAGCTCTGCCATCATCCTTCTGCATGATCTTGAGCTGTTCTATTTCCTTATCCCTGAAAAGATCAAAATCATAGTTTGCTCTACTAGGGTGCCCATGAGAATTACATTCATACATATGCAACACGTATGTCATTGTCAATGACCAAGGCGGATTGCTGTCCTAGGATGTAAGACATAGCTATAGGCTCAAAGACAAAATAAGATTAGAAGACCCAGTGTACTTTCATTGCAAAGCAGAAGTCTTGAGTTTTGATAAAAGATATATTTACTGTGATATAATTGGAGCTCTAGAACTATGTCCCCTGAACAGTGAATCCTAAGCCTTGTCCATTTTCAGGTAGAAGAGGCAGATGACTGGCTCAGACACGGGAACCCTTGGGAGAAGGCTCGTCCTGAGTTCATGCTGCCTGTGCATTTCTACGGAAGAGTAGAACACACCCAGACGGGGACAAAGTGGGTCGACACCCAGGTAACCGGGCTCTCGTGACAAGCCTTTTATGTTGCACAGCACAGTGGACATTACACTGAGCATACAGTGTACACAACATCAAGAATGAAGCATTGGCCAGGCATAGTGGTGCATGCCTTTAATCCCAGCACTCAGAAGGTGCAGGTGTGAGGTCAGCGTGGTGTACAGAGCATTCCAGGATGGCCAGGGTTATGTAGAGAAACTCTGTTCAAAAAATGAAAGAAAGAAAGAAGGGAGAGAAGGAAGGAGGGAGGGAGAGAGAGGGGAGAAGAAAGCTATAAAGAAAGGAGGGGGAGAGGAGGGGAGGAGAAAGGGGAAGAGGTGAGTGATATCTTATGTATCAAATAGCAGAGTGGAGCTGTATAAATGAACAGGATTGTTCTCTTTGTACTGCCTTAGGAGGGAAGGGCGCTGTGGCCAAGAGGGGAGCACTTCCCCGACGCTAGCTGATTTACCAGGGTCATTTGCAAAGATTATTCAGTTCCACAGTAATAAGCACTATTAGCTCTCCAATGCTTAGCTCTCTGGGCCTATAATAGTTCTTGATACCAAAGTAGAGTAATTTTAAATGCCTTTCCTCGGCCCGTCACTGTACATTTTAGTACTGCAATTTTCAAATATGATCCAGGCTTCAGCCTTGTGCTGTGCCCCGTCTGTGAACTGTATCAGGTGACTTCTAGAAAAATGATGCTTCAGTTTCTTCAAGGGCGTTTGTCCCACCATTCGGTTCGCATATGGCCCTGTCACAGAATCATACCTAGCCCTGTGATTCTCTGTTGTCATAACGTCTGGTGATGACCCTGTTCTTTCTTGGGCTGCCTGGTTCAATCAGCACAGCTTCACTTGATGTATTTGCTTAATAGAGAAGGTCTCGGACTGATGCTTATCATAGTCATTCTTTAAAACCTTACTGAAAACCCCTTAAAACAATGTCCTTACACAGGAAATGTCCTAGCTTGTTTTACCATGACTGGCTTTTAGCTGATTTCTTTTTTAACTATTAGTTTATCTTGCTATCCTTAGAGAAGTACCCAAAGGTCTTAAAACTAGGACATTAAAATGTTTCCTGTCTGAATGTGAACTCACACAGACATCAAATGACAGATGAGACGCTAACACAAATGATGTAGGTATAGACCAGGACTCAGTCTTGAAGGTGAGGTCCTGATTTGTTTATTTGGTTTTGTTTTTTTCATGTTGGTTAAATATCTGGCCATAGTCTATGTTGACTTGGTCACAAATGCTGTCGTGTGAGCTGCAAACAGACATTAATCCAGTCTAAGAAATTGCACATGTATTTGGTATAGAGCTCAGTGCCTGCAACTTCATCAGCTCCTGACCTATCCAACATTATCCGGCTTACACAGTGAATACCAGAAGTGCTCCATTTGTGTGCTGGGTCTGCTGCTGTGCCAGTTTGTTCTTACCAAACTCCCCTGGATGCTTAGCTTTCTGCTTTCATGGAGAATCCAGAAATTTTATTAGAAAGTACTTTTTTCTATATCTAGAGGACCAAGGTTGTGGCTCAGAGATGACATACATGAGCTAGGCAAAACCCTGCAGGACTTTATGGGTGAGGGAGCCACTGCCTGGATCAGCCCCACATCTGGAGGTGATGAGGGCAGAGAGCATGAGGCCAGACACGCTCTGAGCACGCAAGGAACGACTTCCAATAAGTGGTGCTGTTTGCTGTTATGCAATTCAGGTCCACAGGGAAGCGGATGCCAGGGAGAATTGGCTGTGCTAGTGATGTGTCGGAGCAAACCTAGAGGAGATGAAGACGGGGAGCAGCAGGAAGACCAGAGCCGTCTTCATGGCACAGGGGTGCGACCTATGAAGAAGAGGGACAAGGAAGGGTTCTCCCACATAGGCTACAGCGCTGCTCTGAGCACGTAGTCGTGCTGAGGGACTAAGGCATACCTTTTGGAGACACTGTAGGGTTCTGAACATGTTGGAGCATCCCAGAGATGACACACAGTCTTCGGGTGAGCTATGAGAGAATATGCTCTCTCTGTGGCCTCTGAAAGGAGAGCCAAGCTGGAAATTCCTTAGACTGCCTCTGTAATGCTGGGAGGTGCAGAAGGACGCGCCTTGTTTAAACCAGGAGTCATTCCTAATCTGCCAATGACATCTCCTGGTTGGTGACAAATTGCTTGTAAATATGTATGAAGATCTACAAAGACCTTTACTTTTGTGAAAGGTATTGACGTAAGGGTGTTTGGTTGCATGGTGTCCCAGTGAGAGAGCTGGACCAAATGAAGCATCAATCACGCCCTCCCACACAGCCACTCTGTCACTGCTCTGTGAACCTTGATGTTGACGAGGCAAAGAGTGGAAATGGGTTGTTTTTCTTGTGAATTTTAAATGTCCTGTGAAGCAGGCCCCATCCCTGTCCTTTTGTATGAAATGCTGTCACAAAGATGGGGCTAGGCTTTCCAAGGCAAGACTTTCCCAGCTCAGCTAACTATCACCTGGACTTGACAGGTCACTATAGAAGTCATTAAAATAGCGCTCAGCAACATCAAGAAAGCTGTCTAGCACAGCACATCTTGAAAGCAGTGCGGCATGGACCTCCATCACTTTGCTGTTCTGTTGAATCTTAGCATGCTCGAGATCAGATGGTTGAAGGCCCTACACAGAGCATGGCTGCTGCCCTCAGGGGGGTCACATTCATGTGCATCGCTTTGCTTGTACACCATAGTTTATATCTTAACCCCTTCTCTACCACTAATATCACAGCAGTCCCCATCCAGTGCCCTGCTTGCAGGTCAAGAAGCCCACAGGAATTCAACATTCAAAGTGCTGTGAGGGGTCAGCACCGGATTCTCCAATGTTACCTCATTTCTCACTTCAATTTAAGCACGTGGTGTAGTTGGGACTAGAGGTCCATCGCACCTCCAGCCGTTGTTTAATTTCCATCATCACACTTGAGAAGCTGTAACTGCTGACATTTAACCCCCAGGTGGTCCTGGCTCTGCCTTATGACACCCCTGTGCCTGGATATATGAACAACACTGTGAACACTATGCGCCTCTGGTCGGCTCGAGCACCAAACGACTTTAACCTTCAAGACTGTACGTAGAGCCTGGCCCCTGCTCTCTTGTACATTATATCTCTTTGTGTATGTTGTATTTCTTTGTGTACATTGTAGCTCTTTGTGTACATTGTATCTTGATGGCTGGCTAGAGACAAATTGAGGTTAAGAGAAAAGCTTTGTGCTTCTGATCTTTGATCTTCAGTAAGTGAGAAGGCTTGTTTGTTTGTTTGTTGTTTTAAGACAAAGTGTCACTATGTAGCCTTAGCTAGTCTAGAACTCACAATGTATACCAAGCTGGCCTTGAACACACAGAGATTGGCTTGCCTCTACTTCCTGAGTGCTGAGATTAAAGTCCTATGCCACCGTGCCTGGCTAAACTGTTATTTTTTGCTGGTATGGAACATATTTTTTAAAGTGTTTTTAAAAACCTTTTATTGATTCTTTATGAATTTCACATCATGCACCCTAATCTCCCTGTCCCTTTATATCTATCCCCTGCCCTTGCAACCTCCCCCTCAAAAGATAATAAAACAAGATAGAACCTTTAAAAAGTCTCATTGTGGAAGCTGCAGTGTGCCCCAGTGTGTCCCACAGTATACCCTTTTGTCCACATATCTTTACTTGCAAATGATTATTGCAGTGAGTCATTGGTCTATGGTATCATCAATACTGGATTCTCTTGGGACTCCTCTTAGATATCCTATTGTTGCCTTGTGTCATGAAAATCCTGCAGCTTTGGATATGCAGGACCAGCCCTTTCACCAGTTCCAGCAGGTCATAGATGGGGTACATGTTGAGGTGAGCCAACCCAAAGCCCTGGATCTAGGCGTTAGCTGAGTTGGTCAGCGGGCGGGCTCTCCTGCACCCACACCACCAGGGCAAACTCTCCAGCACTGCCCCAGCTAGCTCACCCAATGCTGCAACCAGCAAGGGGCAAGGGCAGCTCTCCTGCTCTAATGCCCTTGGGGCCAGCTTACCCTTGCCTTCACCACAAGGGCCAGCTCCACTGTGCCCCAGGCAAGGGACAAATACTGCAGTGAAGGTCAGGGCTGGCTCTCCCACTGTCATGACCTCAGGACCAGTTCTCCTGTGGCCAGCTGCACTTTGTGGTTGGGGTGACTTTTTTCTTTTCTTTTCTTTTCTTTTCTTTTCTTTTCTTTTCTTTTCTTTTCTTTTCTTTTCTTTTTTGTTTGTTTGTTTGTTTGTTTTTCGAGACAAGGTTTCTCTGTGTAGCCCTGGCTGTCCTGGAACTCACTCTGTAGATCAGGCTGGCCTCAAACTCAGAAATCTGCCTGCCTCTGCCTCCCAAGTGCAGGGATTAAAGGCATGTGCCACCACTGCCCATGGGGTGACATTTTTTAATGCCATACTTCAGTCTGGCATTGAACTCTCCTGGGAAACCCAGTGTTAAAGTTTATTGAAACCCTTTAGATTTTTAAGAAATCTTAGGAGTTGTACATGGCAGGACATTGGATGAGATCAAAGGGCTTGCTCCAACAATGGCCAGCTTATCTGTTTATTGCTTTTCTGCATTCCTTTCAGTCAACGTTGGAGACTACATTCAGGCTGTGCTGGACCGGAACCTGGCTGAGAACATCTCCAGAGTGCTCTACCCCAATGATAATGTGAGTAACGCGGGGCCAGTTTGGGCAGCTTACTTCCCAGACCCTCTCTAGGAACCTATCAAACATGGGTACAGAATGAGCTGAGTCCCTCTGTAACCTTCCCCTCCATCAAGTAAGGAAAACAAATCTGTACAATTCATGAGATCACATTGGTATTTCAATTTGATTAGCAGCTCCATCAATTGGGAAGACCCATAGATATATTTCAAAACAGAAGCTGGATATAAAAGATGAAGGAAATGTTAAGGAAGCTGATTTTGCATCCAGATAGAATCTCCATTGGCAAAGTTAGAATCGGGAAGACTTCCTGGTCTCCCCTCATGCTTGCCTTACCTGCCTTCTGGCTGGCTGGGGACGTCATGGTGGTCCTTAGATCAGACTAGAGAACTAATGCCTGCTTTTTCTGCCATTAGCTGAATCCTTAAGCCTTTCCTGCAGTTTGTTATCCTAATGCTATTCTAAAAGCTGTGTGTATGTCTGCCTGCCTGTCTGCCTGTCTGTGCATGTGCAAGCATGCATGCACCATGACGTATATATGGAGGTTGGAAGACAACCTTGAATGTCAGTCTTTGCCTTCTGGGGAGTCTCCTGTCTCTACTTCCCATCTACCAGTAAAAGCACTGGGATCACAGAGGAGTTCCATTCCCAAGCGTGCTGGGAATTCAAACTCAGGTCCCTGAATTCTCTCAACAAGTGCTTCATCCACTGAGCTCCCCAGCTCTGGTTTTGTTTATGAGACAAGGTCTCTTCTCTAACCCTAGATGGCCTGGAACTCACTAAGTAAGCCAGGCTAACCTTGTACTCCCAAGGCTCCCCCTGCCTTTGCCTCCAAGTACTGGGATTACAACAATGCACCAGAATGGACATTTCAAAGAGTTAGTGTTTGATGTGTTGAGCTTGATTTCCAGAGACCTCTGCAAAGTCCTAGTTGACTTAAACATATGAAACACAACTTTCCTATGTATAAAATTAAGTTCTTGAAGATGTAATGATTCCTCTTGGAAGTAATTTCAGAGGTGACCTAGTATTCTGTGTCACAACAGTGGTAGAAACCAAAGATTCTGGGGACCAGAATGCAGTTTGGGCGGGATGTTCACTTGGTGATGAACCAACGGCTCTAAGAGGGGAGGAAGGAAAATGTGCTGTAACATTTTCAGGAACCTGATGAGATATGTCGTTTTTCTTTTGGAGACACAGTGCTGTCCATGCATTTCAGAGGAGTCATGAACCCAAGAGCAACAGGTTGTTCCTCCGATGGTCAGAGTGGGAATGTGCTCAAGTCTGTAGTCTTCCACCAGCCAATCCCAAGACTACAGAATTATGTAACTGGAAAGGCCTACCTTCTGTCAGAACCAAACCTGACTTGAATTGGAAATACTCATCTGTAGTAATCAGCATGGTGTATTAAGTTACCATAAGATTTAAAGAAAAAAAAAATGGCAGGACTTTTGGGTTAAGTATCCCTTGAGATACTATCTTGTTATTGCTTTGTTTTTTCAGAGTAGGTCCATAATGTGTATGTGTGTATGTGTGTGTGTGTGTGTTGCTTATTAAAAAATCATTTTTCTTCTTTTTTTTAAAAAAAGATTTATTTATTATATGTAAGTACACTGTAGCTGTCTTCAGACACCAGAAGAGGGCATCAGATCTCTTTATGGATGGATGTGAGCCACCATGTGGATGCTGGGATTTGAACTCATAACCTTTGGAAAAACAGTCAGTGCTCTTACCCATTGAGCCATCTCTCCAGCCCCCATTTTTCTTCTTAAATATGGCCATCGCCAGTGTCCAGACTTCAACCTTTCTTATAAGAATCTTGCTGTTCTTCTTACTCCGCCCATAGTGAGTCGTGTGCTCTGCCTAAGGCCCTGAAAGGCTTTTCTGATGACTGCAGGGTAGACATGGAGTCTGAGCACTGCTCGACTTGCTCCCTAATCGGTTACCGTGCTCTGACTCCGCCATGACCTTGGCTGCATTAAGAGTCCAGGGGCACTGGAGGGGCCATCCTGCTCCTCCCTTCCCACATCCCCAGGAACTGCTCTGACCCTGTGCATTTATCTCACAGTCTGACTTGTCCTTAGGACTCAAACCAAGAATTACTAAATCATCCAGCTCTAAAAGTACTGTGCCTTAGAATTTTTAAAGAAATCCTTCTCAACTCTGTCTCCCCACTATTAAAGACAGATAATCTCATTTCAGGACTTGAATAATTCCCTAGATTAATAGATGCTTAACTTCATCATAAGCAGGGTCATGATGCTTTTTATTATTTTTATAATAATACCTTCCTTGTAAATTGTACAGCAATATATGCCATTAGGAAAAAAATTAAGCATATAAAACAAAGAAAGTAAGAAAATGTAATTCTACCATCTTAAAAGTCTAATTGTTACTATTACCCTAGACAATTTTATTTTAATAATGAAATTGTCATTTCTTCTATTTTTGTCAAAGATACACATGTTTGGAAAGACAAGTTTGGAAAGGTAAGCAGTCATCTATTTTCAGGAAGATGTAACTTCATGAAGTAATAGCATGAACTTGTTACTACTTTATGATTTTTCTAAGCCCTCGATTGTTTGTTTGATCTAAAGACAAGCCTAAGCCTCATCTTCTCCGTCACAGACACGTTTCCCTTCCATTCTCTGTATGAACACAGAGTCTTCGCTGGCTCCTTGCAGGTGTTTGTTATGTGTAGATTCCTGTCCCTGCCATCGTTCACATCGATGTGAACGATGTACACTTCCCTCCCACTTGAGGCCACTGTTTCTAGGTCCCTGTGTCTTGCACCTCTGTGTTCGCTCGCCATTTCTGATAGCATAAATTCCTCCAGACTTCCTGGGAATGGGTGTCTGTGAGCTGAATTTCCCTGAGACCTCGTGTGTCTCAAACGTGTTTGCATCCTGACTACACTGTTCACCTGGATACAGAGCTGATTCTACGTGTGTTGCCATTGTTGTTACTGACAAGGGCAGCGTCCTTTGGATGGGGTTAGTCTCTGTGAATGATCCGTTGATGCTTGTGGAGCCAACAGCGGCTGTCTGTGTTTTGCAGTCTGGTTGGGAGAAGACAACACTCAACCCATCCACTTTGACTCTCCGCCCCCAGACATATTTTTCAACATGAGATCATTGGCACCCGGCTTTAACAGTGCCCTTCACTGGAGACTTAAACTGTCTCCTAAAACTCCTGCTCCTGTCCAAGTTGGGAAAGGAAATGGCTCAACTGCAGGATTTCTTGAGGTCCAGGGTTAGCTGTCCCCTAGGCAGCTCTTGTGTGACCTTTCTCTCCCTCTGTACCCCACTTTCAAAGGAATTAGTGCTGCCAATTTCTGAGCATCCATCCCCCATCCTTGAGGAGAGCTCTGATATACAAACTGAATTGCCTCTGGCTCTTCTCCACTAGCAGGCCGAGAGCTGACTTTTTTGAATCTTTTGACTGGATTCCACACACCCACCTGTTTCTCACCACCAGGAGATGTTTCTACTGGGCTGGTTCAACACAGCTGGTACTGCTCATGCAAAGGGCCTGAGTTCTGGTCCCACAATCAGGTTATACCACCTGTAACTATAATGTCAGGGAATCTGATGCCCTCCTCTGGACTGTTAAGGTACTGCACTTGACTTCACACACACACACACACACACACACACACACACAACACACAACACACACACACACTTTCTCTTAAATTAAAAACAAAAATAGATCCTTTTTTAAAAAACTATATTAAGAAATTCTTTGTTTGAAAACAAACAAAACACCCAAAGTGTTACTACTGTTTGAGCTTCTTTATCTTTTATGTGGACACCCACCTAAGAGCCTTGAGCTGTCATTTGAACGGGGTTTCAGGGAAGCAAACGTTGATATGAAGGTTCACCATGTCACCTCTCCACAGACATCAGGCAGGGGACACTGATCACATTAGGGTCACAGCTCCACTGCAACTCTCTCTCACTCCGGTCCCTTGGCTTGAAGTTTTTTGAAGGAAAGGAGCTGAGGTTGAAGCAGGAGTACTTTGTGGTGGCTGCGACCCTGCAGGATGTCATCCGGCGGTTCAAGGCCTCCAAGTACGGCTCCACGGATGGGGTGGGAACCGTGTTCGACGCCTTTCCAGATCAGGTGAGTGCTCTCACCAGTGGTCCTCAGCCTCCCTGATGCCTCAGCCAACCTTTAACACAGTTCTTCATGCTGTGGTGACACCCCACTGTAAAATTATTTTGTTGCTACTTCATAACTATAATTTTGCTGTTATTATGAATCGTAATGTAAATCTCTGATATGAGGATATCTGATATGTGTCTTGTGTAAAGGGGTTGTTCAGCCCCACGGGGTGAAGAGCCCCTAGTTCAGACTGTGGCCACGGAGGAGTCCATAGGAAGACTTATCAGATTTACTCTCTCCCAGTGCTCAGAAAGTTTGGCAGGCAGAGTTTCCCAGGAAGTGGGAGCTCAGAGCTTCTTCCAGATATTTGGGAGAACAGGAAGCCAGACGCTGGGCTGCACTCACCTCCACACGATGCCTTTTCTCCACCAGGTAGCCATCCAGCTGAATGACACACATCCTGCGCTCGCCATCCCGGAGCTGATGAGGATTTTTGTGGACATTGAAAAATTGCCCTGGTCCAAGGTCTGGATAACCCAGCTTCTTTGTCTTTAAATCTTTCGGACTATCGGGACTGAACAACTCCTGAGAGGCTCCTTTGTTTGTGTTCAAAATAAGTTTCAGTTGCTAGATTCCCACAGCTGAAGGTATAGTTTGCCCTGATGCCAACGTAGCTCCATCCTTAGCGGTCTATAGGAACTAAAACTAAAAACTAAGCAGAGAGCCGGGCGTGGTGGCACACCCCTGTAATCCCAGCACTTGGGAGGCAGAGGCAGGCGGATTTCTGAGTTTGAGGCCAGCCTGGTCTACAGAGAGAGTTCCAGGACAGCAAGTGCAGCAAGGGCACCAGTAGCCGTGTTAGGGATTATACTGTGATGGACATATACCTTGTTTATCAAATGATTTGAAAGTAAATAACCAGAAGAACGATAACTAAGTGCACCCCTATATTTAGGGCCAGCACTATATGCGTGTGTGGTGGGAGCCAGGGGTGGGGGGCGGTGCATGCACAAGCTTGCATGTAGAAGACAGCCTTGGATCCTGGTCCTCAGGGGCCATCCACCTTGGTTTTTGAGATGAAGTCTCTTATTAGGCTGGAACTCATCAAATAGGCTAGGTAGCTGGTCGGTGAGCCCAGGGACCCTCCTGCCTCTGCCTCCCCAGTGATTTGGGTGTGGATCGTTTGATGTGGGTGCTGGGGATCAAACTTTTAAAGCCAACACTTTACTGCCTGCGTGATGTCCCCAGCCCCAGGCGTCAGAATTTTAAACAGTATTTTGTATCTGCTAAGTGTTACTTAAGGTTTTGTACCTGAGCTTTGAGTAATTGATAGTTAATAATAAAAGACAAGGAATGACAACAGAGAAGGCTTATCAAAATGTCATCTAGTATCTCATCAGACAGTCTTACCGAAAAGCTTTTTCTCTCCCTGAAAAAGATACAGTGAACAGTGTTACCCAGACTCAGTAGAATCAAGTGTGCCTGACTGTGCACACTCAGATACACCTGGGGCACACAGTGGGCGCTGAGAAGCACTTGCCTCTGTGGGGGTGCATGCTGAAGGGCCACCCTCTCTTCTGCAGGCATGGGAGATCACGAAGAAGACCTTCGCCTACACCAACCACACGGTGCTCCCGGAGGCCCTGGAGCGCTGGCCTGTGGAGCTGGTGGAGAAGTTGCTGCCCCGACACCTGCAGATCATTTACGAGATCAATCAGAAGCATTTAGACGTATGTCGTTGTGAAAGGCGCCAACCTGTCAGGAAAATTCAGCTGTAACGTGCCAGGGTGATCTCAGAGTTCTCCTTTGCTAAATGAGGGAGACTTTGGCGTATTTCAGTCACTGATAAAAGTGCTTATGTATGGGTAGGGCTCTATTAAACTTGTGTCCTTGAAAGTGTAAAATGGAGAGATGGCTT
This sequence comes from Apodemus sylvaticus, assembly GCF_947179515.1. NCBI lineage: Eukaryota > Metazoa > Chordata > Mammalia > Rodentia > Muridae > Apodemus > Apodemus sylvaticus. The sequence continues at coordinate 52,289,313 of NC_067477.1, forward strand.
CTCCAAATAGCTCTACCTCTCCTTCTCACTCCAACAGAGACTTTGCTCGGGGCATGCGTAGCATCCAAGGGCTGCTTTAAACCCCAGTGGCCAATAAGATCTGTGTCTCCCTTCACCTAGAGAATCGTGGCCTTGTTTCCTAAAGACATCGACCGCATGCGGAGGATGTCTCTCATCGAAGAGGAAGGAGGCAAAAGGATCAACATGGCCCATCTCTGCATCGTGGGCTGCCATGCCGTGAACGGCGTGGCAAAGATCCACTCGGACATCGTGAAGACCCAAGTGTGAGTGTAGCTGCTGGAGCCGCAAGCCTCACCCGGATCCCGGGGTGCAGTGAGGCTGCTCAGCACGGGGGGGGGGGGGGGTGCTTCCAGACAAAAGGGCCTGTGGAACCCTTCAAGTGCTGTCTTACAGAGAGAACTGTTTCCTTAAAAAAGAAACACAAAAAGGCCTTCTCTGTGTACCTTTCTAATTCTAGATTTACAAGCAAAAATAAATAAATAACTATTCTGCTGAAAAGCTTGATATAGGTGTCACAGCCAGGAAGTCAGATGGAGGGGACTAGATTTGGGGCAATTGTTTTTGAATTGCAAATGAATCTCTTCTATTTAAAATGGCAGCCGTAGCTACCACCAGGTCCCCCCTTCCCCTTTATCTAGTCTTTCTGAGCCTACCCTTGGCTTCTTGAATGTAACTCTGATCGTTGCCCAGCAAGCAGGACTCTGTCCACTTCAGCCAGAGGCAGTGGTCTGTCTCTTCTCTCTCCAGATTCAAGGACTTCAGTGAGCTAGAACCAGACAAGTTCCAGAATAAAACCAACGGGATTACCCCGAGGCGCTGGCTCTTACTCTGCAACCCAGGGCTGGCTGACTTGATAGCTGAGGTAAAAAGAGATGCTGAGGGGGTGGGAAAGGGGAGGGGGGCAGTGTGGCACATCCTACCGGTGGCAGGGCTGGCATCTGGGTAAGTGACGTGTGCTGTTGAGCAGGGACATCCTTTTATTATTATTATTTTATTTTTTAGTTATATGTTTATGGAAAGAGTATATAGAAGCACATGGGTGCGGGTGCCCTCGGAGGTCAGAATAGGGTGTGTATCTCCTGAAGCTGATGTTACAGCCAGCTGTGAGTCTCCCTGTATGGGAACCAAACTTGGGTCCCCTGTAAAAGCAGTATGTGCTCTTAACCACTGAGCCATCCCTTTCTCCCCCATCTTGAAATTCTTCCATTTTGAACAAGGGACGCACAAATTACATAGCAGTTCTTGGCCGACAGGGTCTGTGTGACCCACAGATGGAGTAGGGTGTCCACTAGCAATGAAAGAAAACAAAGCTCAGAGATGTCACAGATGACGTCTTGGCCATCCTTGTATGTAAGTTTCTTATATTTAAGGTTCTTTTCACGTAGAATGTCTAGCCTCTTTTATGGGGAAAAGAAGCTGTTTGTGAACCACCAGGCATGAGAGCCCCTTACCACACGCCAGCAAACTGCTACTATGATGGGCATGCTCATTGTCTCGGCCTGAGATCAAATGTTCTTTTAACATTTCTTGACAGAAAATTGGAGAGGGTTATGTGAAAGATCTGAGCCAGCTGACAAAGCTCCACAGTTTCGTAGGTGACGACATCTTCCTCCGCGAAATAGCCAAAGTGAAGCAGGTGAGACGGCCAGGCACAGGTCCCTACCCTCTCCCTGAAGTGTAGGCTTTGGGCTCCAGATGACACCCAAGTGACGTCCGAGTGAGGAGAGCTCTGGCCCGTTCACTCTCCACAGGAAAATAAGCTGAAATTCTCCCAGTTCCTGGAAAAGGAATACAAGGTGAAGATCAACCCGTCGTCCATGTTTGACGTCCATGTGAAGCGGATCCACGAGTACAAACGGCAGCTTCTGAACTGCCTGCACGTGATCACCATGTACAATCGTGAGTTTCCCCGGAGCCCCCAGTATCCCCTCTCGGGTGGAAGCGTCAGTCTCGAGGTAGGCTCTGCCACCTCCACCACAGTCATCTTTCTTTCTGTCTGTATCTATCTTTAAGGCATTAAGAAAGACCCTAAGAAGTTCTTCGTGCCGAGGACAGTCATAATTGGTGGCAAAGTAAGTTGGCTGAATTTCATGGGGACTTAAGGGCTCTAGTCTTGCTACGTGCCTTCTTCATCAATGGGACCTTCTCTCCACACATTGCTGTTCTCCCCCAAGGCTGCCCCAGGATATCACATGGCCAAGATGATCATAAAGTTGATCACTTCCGTGGCAGAAGTGGTGAACAATGACCCCGTGGTTGGCAGCAAGTTGAAGGTCATCTTCTTGGAGAACTACCGAGTGTCTCTTGCTGAAAAAGGTGGGGTGTCTGTTGCAAAGTATAGGGGAGGCTCAGGGCAAAATCTGGGCTCACTTGGGGTTGACATGGGGCAGTGGACCCCAGGGAGCTAGTAGCACAACAGAAGGCAAACTAAGGTGGCTTCTACTGTGACCCAAGTGGCCTATGGAGTCAGTGTTACACAATTATGTTTGCAAGTTCCTGGTTCTTCTATCTCGAGAGCCTGTGATGGTGGAGATGCTGACATTTGCCCATGGTCCTCTGCAAGAGGGAGGGAAGGTCTCCAGTTGCCAGCCCAGATTCTGCAAGAGAACACCAGTTCCCCACCCCTCCCAGAGGATGGCCTTCTGGTCACTGCATGGAGGAAGGGCTGTCATTTGTTCATGTTGTGACAGGGAATGAGGACAGAAACGACACTGCCAAAGCACGAGGCTTAGACGTGCACTCAAGAATCAAACACAGAGTTCCCATGCAGGGACAGGCAGGCAGGAAGCCAGCATCCCTTTCTTTACCACAGGGACTTCTGTTTATTCACAGGACATACTGGCAGAGAGGCCACCCACCAGCCAGTGCCAACTGTGTATTCACCTACTTCTGAGATTAAAAAAACTAAAAGTCAACTTTCTCTTCATGGCATGTTGGGCTCCCATGGGGTTATGGCTTAAAATGCCTCTGCATAAAGAGGAAGGATCCAGGTTCCTAAAATGAAAAACAAGTTACAAATATAATCCAGAAATAAGCTCTCAGAATCAGGCAGACTCGGGGTTGATTTGTGGTGAAGGGACTTGGAGGTTCAGGCAGATCTGATTTCCAGAAGGGACAGAGTGTGTCAAGCCCCAGGCACAAAATACCTCAATTGCAGGGACAGTGAAAACAACAAGGGAAGATAATTCAGTCCCTTGTGAAAAGAAGAGTTAAGGAAAAGCCCAGGGAATTTTATGAGCCAAGAAATAGAAGTTGCAGTGTTTTATAAAGCAGAAGAAATAAAAATGGAGAGATGAAAAGGAGAAAGCGATGTCCAGTTTATAGCTCAGCACAAGTCAGACAGTCTTTCACAGTTTATAGACCAAGAAAGAGTGGTATAGGCAAGGGTCCATGGCACAGCCCAAATGGCACGTGTTGTATTCTGAAGCTGCCTGCAGCTGCTACAAACTGGGTTGCTGGAACAGAAGCTGAGCGATAGATGGGAAGGGGCGAAAAGAAAGAGGCCAGGACGATAGTTTACCAATCAAAGCCCCAACTTTAATCGAGGTCAGACCTTTTAATAGTTTGGGCAAACCCCTCCCCACCCAGACTCTGGGCTGAGTTCCAGGGAAGTCTTCTGGTGGTCCTTGGCTCCACTGCTCAGGCAGCTGGGTGGGTCACCTGCTTAATTCAGGATTCGTAGACCTGGAGGAACAATGAGTTTAACCTTCACTCTGAGCTTCTCCACCCTAGGTGGAACAGGGTCCTGACTAGCACGGGAATCGGGAATCCTTGCTCAACTAGGCTGGGAGAGGTTCACCTCGACCCTAGGATAAAAATTCCTGCTATAACTTACTTCCCTATTATGCCCTAACGTCAGATTCCTGCCCGAAGCCCTTGCCCTTGGCCAATGTCAAGTTCCTACCATGTGGCATGACACCCCAACCTGGCTCTGTACAGGCACAGTCACTACCTGGGTCAAGGAGACCTTCCACCCCATTGAAGGTGGACCAAGATATGCACATCATTGACAAAGGGCAGCTAGGCCAAGTCTCACATAAAATCAGGGATCCGGAGGGAAAGAATCACCATGTTGACTTGGCCTTCTTACAGTCATTCCAGCCACAGACCTGTCGGAGCAGATCTCCACGGCAGGCACGGAAGCCTCTGGGACAGGCAACATGAAGTTCATGCTGAACGGGGCCCTGACCATCGGGACTATGGACGGGGCCAATGTGGAAATGGCGGAGGAAGCTGGGGAGGAAAACCTGTTCATCTTTGGCATGAGGGTAGATGATGTGGCTGCTTTGGACAAGAAAGGGTGAGAGACCCACTCCCCTTTATTGAGCAGGTGACCCCAGGAAGGGACATTACTCCTCAGGCAGGCATCCCACTGAGACCCAGTCTAGTGAGATGTAGAGACAGAACATGAGAAATCAGGACCTAAGGCTACCTAGCCACAGGTAGCCTTAGTTACACAGCCAGGGTAACTAAAGGATGTTAAGAACCGATGCGTGGACAAATTGCCATGGTTACCCGCCATGGCAGCCATCTAACTTCCTGGGTTTGGGATTTTTTTTTTTTACTTTGGTCAAAAGATGAAGCAATAGTTAGTCAGATGGTTTTGTCATGTTAAACCATACCTGGTACTCCTCTAAGACAGTGGTTCTCAATCTACGGGTTAAGACCCCTTTGAGGTTTGAATGACCCTTTCACAGGGTCACCTAAGACCATCAGAAAATACAGATTTTACACTATGATTCACAACTGTAACAAAATTACAGTTATCTAGTAGAATGAAATAATTTTGAGGCTGGGGGTCACCACAACATGAGGAACTGTATTAAAGGGTCGCAGCATTAAGAAGGTTGAGGACCACTGCTTTACCTCAGAGTAATGAACCAAAACAAGGCACAGAGTAAACAGGGATGTATCTAGTTTATTAACCTGAGTACAAGATAGAACCCAAAGGAACCCTAGGAAATTCAGAAGATGTTAAATACTCTTTCTGACCCTTAGAAGTGTAAGACCCCCCAAAACCAAGGGTGCCTCAGCACCCCATGCCTCAGAAGATGACACCCATATCACTTGCGATAATCGGTCTCACTGCAATAGCAAGAGGAATTTTTATTCCAGAGCTCTGGGATCCACAGTCATACACCACACAGGGGTAGAGGACTGTGGTGCCCCATGCAACTGAAGTCAGGGGTATTTAAAGGGGAAAAATTACAAGACAAGGGGAGGAGGACACAATTCACAAGGCAAGGGGTGGAGGACAAATTATGCATGGAATGGGGAAGTACAGAATGAGGAAGTCTGGCAATAGTTTATGCCTTAAGGAAGGTTAGAGATTATCTGGAGCAAACGCCCTTGGGGCATTGTACAGTTAAACTTTGGAACTAGAACAAGGTGGGCTATCTTTCTCTTAAGCTAAAAGCAGAAAAACAAGTTACTCTGTGCTGGGCTAGTTGTTTAGGGGTCTAAAAACATTGAGTTGGGGTCTTTCAGAAGTAAGTTTCACTCAGTAGCATCAAGTTTTATGACTCTGCAGGTTCAAGGAAAGCAGCTAGTTCCCTTAATACTGTGCTACTTAAACCATAGTTGGCTTTTAACTAAGCCTTACTGTAGTCTATCAGATTAGAATAGAATTTTCATAATCTATTGCTCTTAATGCTTTTCATTAAAAAAAATGAATCAGTAAGGAAAAGATTGATTAGGATCTGGTTTTAAAAAGTAATTTGTACCCATGTTGAAATCTGTAATGATTTCTATAAATACTGATGTTTCTGTGTGTTTTTACCCGAACGTGGTGGTATCTGGTGTTCTGCTCTTCACACTGACACAGCCTTTTCTTTCCTCCCCCACCCACCCTTTCACTACAGGTATGAGGCCAAAGAATATTATGAGGCCCTTCCAGAACTGAAGCTGGTCATTGACCAAATTGACAATGGCTTCTTTTCTCCTAGTCAGCCTGACCTCTTCAAAGACATCATCAGCATGTTGTTTTACCATGACAGGTGAGTTACTACAGGGATGATTTGACATGGGAAGATGGGACAAAAAGATCTCTAACTAGCAACAACCCACTCAGGTAACCTAGCACAGGTCTATGATCTGATTCACTATCATAAGCTTGGGGGCAGGGCATCCTCCACAAATGGTTAAGGCTTGAGAATAAGACTCAAATCTTGTGGTCTTTCTCTCTTTCCACCGATATCCTCAACTCTCGCATGCATACACGTATGGACATATTTGCATATGAGAACCACAAAATGGTGAATACTCTTGTTGGTAAGCCAGGCATGCTTGACAGTGAGCAAAAGATAAGTTAAAGTAGATCCGTGTTAATGTTATCCACTTTAAAGTTAAAGGGATCTCTGTTAATGTTCTGTTTCTCTTCCAACCTCACATCTACAAAAAATAGATTTAAAGTCTTTGCAGACTACGAAGCCTATGTCAAGTGTCAAGAAAAAGTCAGCCAGCTGTACATGGTAAGTGTCTGATGGGTTTTAAATAGTTTGCTATGGTTCACTAATTGTTTCCTTTAAAGGAAATCCAAACAACAGGGTCCCACTGACCAATCAAACCCAGGGAAGCATGGATGAGTATTTGTCTAGCATGTACAAGGCTGAGTTTGATAGCCTCCTCCCAAAGGTATCACCAAGAGAGAGGGAGAGAGAAAAGAAAGAGTAGAAACTTCTGAGAGAACTTTCCAGATGTTCAGATCAAAATCTGTCTTTTAGCTAGTTTACAAGGCACCCCGGAAGGGCTATTCCAGAGACTGGAATTTGAGATTTCTGTAACAATTGTAAACTTTAACATTACTCTAATTTAAAAAGCAAATCACCAGTGATTTGTATCCAAGGAGCAGCTACCTTGTCCTGCCTCAGAAGCTCAGGGTACCTGCTTCTGAGGTGTGAGGGTCCCCTCTGCGCTGAGCTCCGCCCCCTTCCCTCAAGCAGCCTGTATGTAACCCCAGGTTTCTTAACCAGAACTACACATCACAGTCACCAAGGCTGCTGTTTCCAAATACACAGGACAACTTACCCTTCACTCACAGTGATTACCCACTGGTGGGTATTCCTCCACTGATGTTTGAAAAACAAGATTATTCTAAGATCAAGTCCCAGTTTAGTTGGATTGGAACTGACCTGGTAGTCTGTGAAAATAGCAAAATAAATACCTCCCCTGGACCAGCCTTGTGGTGAGGCCCGATCATTAGAATAGAAATATACTGAAAGAAGAGAGGTTTATATATGATTACTTCAAAATTTGACTTTGTAAATAAGCCTCTGCCTGCAGTTATGCATTGTCTAAAGGCCCTCCAGGTGTGTCTTGTAAAGGCAATGGGGAAGGAGAAGTTTACCAGAGGAGCAAGCTCTGAGCTGAGACTCCAGGGCACCTTCACTGGAACATTCTTTTATCAAGGCAGGTGACTATGGCACAGGTTAGCCCTGCAGTCACCCTAGCCAGCCCTCTGGGGTTTTAAAATGAGATCCGTCGAGGCCTGTGCCAGCCCTCATCTTCTTGGTTGAGTCAGATGACTCTTCTAACAGTGCATACAGCTAATTGCAAGTTTGCAGCCTGGAGAAACAGAAATCAGTAACAACAGGAAAGGAAAACATGAACAAGGGCCAGAACTGAGGGCAAGGACAGTCAGACACAGCAGGGCTTCTTAAAATTAAGCCCAAATCCAAACCTGTGCCTTCGTCAGGAGTGCAGCATTCGGTCGTGCCGGTGTGATTCATTAGTGTAGACTGCAGCTTTCCACTCTTGATAGTGATAGAGACCTGCGTGGCTAGGAGTGGACATGCTAACCGTTTCCATTGGTTTTTGGTTTGGGGGTTGTTTGTTGTTGTGGTGGTTGTTGTTGTGGTTGTTGCAGATGTTTTAATAAATGTTTATTGTGTCAAATTTCCTTTCAGAGTTTAAACAGAAATTTATATAAAATAGGCCTCACAATTCTTTTAGGAATTGGTTCCCCAAGAGATGAGGCAGGTCATAGTCTAGTAGACTGTGGCCTATTTACTGAGTAGTCGTGAAATCCTCTTAAAATCTAAGAATCTCCTTTTGAATTTACCTTTTCATTTAGAATAAGCCTCTACAGATTCATAGGACATTGTAAAGTCAGTACAAAAGGCCCTCTGTCCTCAATACCCAATCATCCCCAGAACCTTTGCATCCTATGTGATGGGAGAATAGTATAAAATCCCAGACCTGACATCTGTACAACGTGTGTAGTTCTTCATCTGAATCTTTTTTTTAAGATATTCTCTTTATTTACATTTCAAATGTTATCCCCTTTCCTCCTTTTGCCCTCTGAAAACCCCCTATCCTATCCCCCCCACCCTCACACACACACAAACACTATTTTTTTGTTTATGTATAAGTCTCCAAACCTGAGTGGGCTGCCATGCTGTTTTGGCATAGCTTATGGTAGGAGGGTAGTTTAATTCTTACGTTAAAATTTTCTTGATGTGTTAACAACTTTGAATAACTTCCAATAAACTCACAGAGATCTAAAATAGAAAAAAGAGACTGTAAGCCAAATATATTTTTATACTCTTATAAAAAATGTAGGATTTTGAAATATTTTTGATTGTGAATAAGACCTTGGTTCACCCTCTTTTGAAACCCCAGTGGGGTTGTGGGGATTCAGAACAAACCGAATGGGGCACAGGCCTTCAAAGGGACACAGAGCTAAGTGGGCCAGCCAAGTTTCCCATTGCCTTGTTAGCTAATGTTCGCGGGTTTTCAAACTTTCTGAGTCATAGGTTAAATCTCTTCACATCTGCCCACAGACAGTAATATTAGTCCCTTAGACTAATTAGAGGCTGAAATAGAGTTTGTTCCATTTATTTATTGAATTCATTTTTATTGTATTTATGTGTGTCTCTGTGCGTGGATGCCGGGTATGCGGGGTGTGTGCAGGTACCCAAGGAGGCCGAAGAGTTATGTGCTACCTGCCAGGTGCTGGGAACCTAACCCAGGTCCTCTAAAAGAGCAACAAGTGTCCCTTTTTTTTTTTTTTTTTTTTTTTTTTTTTTTTTTTTTTTTTTTTTTTTTTGGTTTTTCGAGACAGGGTTTCTCTGTGTAGCCCTGGCTGTCCTGGAACTCACTCTGTAGACCAGGCTGGCCTCAAACTCAGAAATCCACCTGCCTCTGCCTCCCAAGTGCTGGGATTACAGGCACCACGCCTGGCTTAGGTCTCTCCATTTTTAATACAGCATGGAAAGTATAGCTTACATGCTAACCAATCAGAGAATTCCCACCCACCGATTCATTCATCCTCTCTCCCTCTCCTCCCCCCCCCATATACTCTCTCTGTGAGTCTTCAGTGTCCCTATCCTTCTTCCCTGTGTCCCCTCCTCCCCTTCCCTTCTCCCCTCTCTCTGACTCTCTTGCTTTCTTGCCCTCCCTCCCTCTCTCCCAAACTCTCTTTCAGGATAGGGTTTCTATATAGCCCTGGCTGGTTTTGAACTTGAAATCTTCTTGCCTTCACCTCTTGAAGGCCAGAATTATAAGCATCCACCACCACACCATGCTCATAGGTTCTCTTCAAATAAAAAACAATTTGCCATCCCTAAGAGGAATACACTCTGGCTTTGAAGAGGGTGCTGTCTGCTCCCACTGGCTGTGAGCAGAGCGGATCCTTTATAAACCTCCCTTGCTCCTGCTGCGCCTCTATGGGATGCGTTTGGCCTGGTGTTTGTCAAGCTTTGCCCCTCAAAACTTGACAGGTCCTGGCCTGTACATATTTATGTTTCTCACAGAATCAAAAAGCCTGGAACACAATGGTACTCAAAAACATAGCTGCCTCAGGGAAGTTCTCCAGTGACCGAACAATTAAGGAGTATGCCAAGGACATCTGGAACATGGAGCCTTCGGATCTGAAGATTTCCCTGTCCAACGAGTCCAGCCATGGGGTCAACACCAACGGGAAGTGAATGTTCAGATCTATGCTCATTCAATAACTTCTTATGAACTTGAATACTTTAGAGCTTCCCTCATTCTGTTATTGAATAGTTACGTGTCTCTGGGGGTGGGAAGGGGAAATGTATATCTGTATTAGAGCTAAAAATAAAATGTCAGCTTCCAGTTGTCAATCAGTAGTCTGGTAGGATTCCTTTCCTCAAAAGTAATTGACCCTTTCAGAGCTCCCAGGGACTAAACCACCAACCAAAGAATACACATGGAGGGACCCATGGCTCCAGCTGCATATGTAGCAGAGGATGGCCTTGTCTGGCATCAAAGGGAGGGGAGGCCCTTGGTCCTGTGGAGGCTCGATGCCCCAGTGTAAGGGGATGCTAAAGTAGTGAGGCAGGATTAGGGGAGTGGGGGAGCACCTGTAGAGTTTGCATCATAGAGGCAAAGGGGAGGGAGGATGGGATGGGGGGGGTTGCCGAGGGGAAACCGGAAGGGGGACATTTGAAATATAAATAAATAACCAATAAAAACGTAATCAGATAGCTGGAAAACTGCTTGGAACTCTTTAATGATATTTACATGAGCTAAGGTAAATATTTTCTTTCTTATACTACTGTTGGGGCCCAAGCTCCAGGCGGCTGTCTGGGTCTAGTCAAGCTGTTATGACAAAAGGTGTTGTCATAACATAACATACAGACAACATAATTTAGTCTCACAGTTCTGGAGATGAAAGACATCCAAGATGAAGAGGCCCACAGGCTTCAGTATCTGGTAAGAGCCACTTTCTGGTTCCTAAATGATACTTTCTCATCCTGTCCTTTCCCAATGGAAGAAGCAGAAAGAACTCCTTTAGACCTGTGTTTTGGGGACCTAATTCCATTCATAAGAGCCTGGCTCTCTACCTTTGAAAGCCTCTGCCTCCTGATACCATCACACTGCCAGGTAAAATGTAACACAGGAGCTTGGGGGCAGACAAGGAGTTCATACACCAGCCACCACTCACTCACACATACCCCAGCAGGTTTCATAGGCGGGCATTTATAGACGAGATCAGATGGCACTAAATTCTGATTCTCCATGTTGAGGATTTGGCATGATTCTCAAGGCAGACGATGATGAACTAAAGAAGAGTCCACACAGCTTTGTTTATTCAGATTGCAGGTGACCTGTGAAAGTCTCAATGGCTTCAGCTCATCCAAGTCACCCAATGCAATTTTGCATTAAGAAACCACCCAGCTCAGGTGAGGTTTGTACCACATCTTCATGGGAGATTTCTGCTGGTCCCAGCCGTCATGCCCACTGCTGGGTCAGGAACTCTCTGCAGAAAAAGGGCTTAGGTCAGGTCCCACTTGGGCTGACACTGCAGCGCAGGGGTCACAGTGAGCAAGGGTTCTCACCTCACACTTCTTATAAGCATGGGGCTCTCACAGAGGAGGTTGTGATGGAAGCCAGGAGGAAAGACAACCATTTTGACCCTGTCTTTGTTCCTGTAGGCACTGCGTGCAATTTCATAGAGCTGCAGAGGTGGTAAAGGCAAGAACGGAAGGTGAGCGAACACAGCCAGAGATCTGTCTGATTTCCCTAAAGGGAAAGGGACTGGGGGGGCTTCTCATCAGGTCAGACCCTCCAGATCCTCAGGCGACTGTTTCTACAGCTAAGGACCAGAATGCCTATGACTGATGGACAATACTAATGACTGCTCACACTCCCTCTGAGTACACCTCACTGCAAATGCTCAAAGAATTGTTATGGGCCCACTCCAACACAGGTTTGTTTAAAGGAAAACATTGTTAAAGGTGACTTGGCAGGGGTCTCACTTAGCCACAGACCCCAGGTGAGGGACGAAGCTACCCCCAACCCCAAATTCCTTACACTAAGTAGCTAAGGACGCCAATGCTCTTTGTTAGATCAGGGAACACGGCTCTTTGGGGATGTAGAGAATCCACTATAATGTCAGAAACTGCTATGCTCCAATCAAAGGTCAGCTAGATGAAGAAATGGTAGAGTTTTTGGGCTACCTGCTTTCCGTACTCCAGAGGCACTGTCCTGTCGTCTTCACCATGCAAGATGAGAAGCGGGGAGGACAGAAACTTCACACTAGGAGCAGACGTGAGAGAAACATCCAGTTTAAAATTCAACCCAAGCTCTTTAGTTACGTTTCTAGTAACATATGAAGTTTGCCCAAAGCACAAAAAAATAAAATATTCCTTCAAAAAAAAACAGTTTTATGTGCAAAACTTCACCTACCAACCATTTTATCCTGTCCTTGTTCCCCTGTTTCATTTGCTCATACAATTGAACTGAATTAATTCACAAAATACACATTGAAATGGTTGACTTGTGTCCTGCTGGTAGACCTTACCTTTTCTCTTCATCCTACTCCACTCTGTAATGCCTGAAGTATTTTTATTAAAAGTCTACAAGATAGAGAGATGGCCCAGTGGGTAAGAGCACTGGATCATCTTCTAGTCAACCCTTGTAACAGCTCACAATCATTTGCAACTCCAGTCCCAGGGAATTTGACACCTCCTTGGGCACCAGATATATGATATGCACAAAGTGCCCACATACATGAAATTAAAATAAATAAATCTTTAAAATGCTATAAAATAAAATAACTCAAATCACAAAACTACCAGAGAAGCTGAGTTTCTCTTGTAGCAATTTATTTACTTCTCCCCATAAAAGTAGAGAGTGGTCATGCATCCCAGGTGTGATCAGCCACCTGTGGACGTGCATCCCAGGTATGATCAGCCACCTGTGGACATGAATCCAGGTGTGATCAGCCACCTGTGGATGTGCATCCCAGGTGTGATCAGCCACCTGTGGACATGAATCCAGGTATGATCAGCCACCTGTGGACGTGCATCCCAGGTGTGATCAGCCACCTGTGGACGTGCATCCCAGGTGTGATCAGCCACCTGTGGACATGAATCCAGGTGTGATCAGCCACCTGTGGACGTGCATCCCAGGTGTGATCAGCCACCTGTGGACATGAATCCAGGTGTGATCAGCCACCTGTGGATGTGCATCCCAGGTGTGATCAGCCACCTGTGGACATGAATCCAGGTGTGATCAGCCACCTGTGGATGTGCATCCCAGGTATGATCAGACACCTGTGGATGTGCATCCCAGGTGTGATCAGCCACCTGTGGATGTGCATCCCAGGTGTGATCAGACACCTGTGGATGTGCATCCCAGGTGTGATCAGACACCTGTGGATGTGCATCCCAGGTGTGATCAGGCACCTGTGGACATGAATCCAGGTGTGATCAGCCACCTATGGATGTGCATCCCAGGTGTGATCAGCCACCCATGGATGTGCATCCCAGGTGTGATCAGACAACTGTGGATGTGCATCCCAGGTGTGATCAGACAACTGTGGACATGAATCCAGGTGTGATCAGCTACCTGTGGATGTGTATCCCAGTTGTGATCAGCCACCCATGGATGTGCATCCCAGGTGTGATCAGACAACTGTGGATGTGCATCCCAGGTGTGATCAGTCACCTGTGGATGTGTATCCCAGGTGTGATCAGCCAGGTGGTTAGCCCAGCTTAGCAATACAAAAGGTCCCCGGCATGCTCTCAGACCCTACTCAGACACTTCCCTGTCCTTCCAAATTCATTACTAGATGTGACTGCTCAGAACACTAGGTGCTGAAATAGAAAAAAAAAAAAAGATATAGCAGCAACTACTTATTTAGAAACATTCTTAAATTATTTCTAATCATTGTATCTATTGCTGGGTGAGCTGGCTGGTATACCATGGTTTTGGGCTACTTAGGGAGTAAGACCTAGCAGTGATAGGTCCCCCATAGATGGTTAGACTAGCCCCTAGCCGCCTTTCATGAGGTCTTTAAAGATGCATATTTATGACATCAGAGAAAGCACTGCGTCAGTGAAAGCACTGACTCAGACATAAGGAAAACAACAGATCCTGAAATGTATAGAGACCCTACTCCAAATCTAGTGTTCATCTCCTAGAGCCAGCTCGGAATCTAGAGCCGTGTAATGCCTATACCCTCAGTTCTCCGGCACGCGTGGCTTTCCTCGGAGCCAGAGCAGGCATCGGGTTCCTTACTTTTCATCGCTAGGGTAGACTATTTTGTCTTCTTTAAGGGCATCCATAAACGTTTTTAAACATCTTGGAAGCTTCTGGTAAATCTATTTAAAAGAAAAAAAAAAGGAAAACAAAAGATGTTAATGTTTGCCCCACAGCTGTCTAGAATACATGGTTGCTGGATCTCAGCAACTTTCCCAAGGAGGCATACATACAATCTGCTATAGCCAGCCTCTCACTGTGTGAACCCTAAATAGCGACAGAAGAGCTACTCTCTAACTACACTAGACTTTAGAAAAGCACTTTTGGATCTTCAAGAGCAAGTTCCTGTAAATAAAGAATTTGGAAGCAGGGAACAGAAATGAGCAGAGGAAGAAGCTCTAGCAGCAAAGCTAATGAGTGTTAACATCCCGTCGTGTCTTCCTGCAATACCTCATTTCAGATGCATGTCAGACTCTATTCTGCCACTCTCAGGGGAGCGGTAACACCCAAAATCTAAAATTGGCTTCTTATGCAAGCAGAACTAGTTTATTTAGGGAGCCACATTCAGATTAGCACATTCTGATAAGGGTATTTGATATGCAGATAATTGGGTTTAGAAGATTTGAATACACTAAATGGTAGAAAGTGGTTTGTTATTATAATGTTTTAAAAACTTTTCCAGCTTTGACACAGGGCACTAAATACAATTAACTGGCTTTGTCTGGTTGGCTGGTTGGTCGGTTGGTTAATTTGGTTTGGTTTGGTTTTTCAAGACAGGGTTTCTCTGGTAATTATGGCTGTCCTGGAACTCACTCTATAGACCAGGCTGGCCTCCAACTCAGAGATCTGAATGCCCTGCCTCCCCATGTGTTGGGATTAAAGGCGTGTGTCACCACCACACGGTGACAGCTGTCATTCTCCACATGCTGAATTTTCCCTCTAACGTCAATTTGCAGGAAGTAGAGTTGGAGCTGAACCCACCTTCCAATACAGTGATTACATCAGCACATAATTTAGCTCAGAACCCCTAAAGACTTCTGCTTTATAAAACTGACAACGTGGGGCAGAGGACAGAAGCCCCGGCCAGCACGGCACCCACCTCCCACCTTCCCCGCACCCACAAACGGAATCCCAAACCCAAAATCACCCTCTGCCTGCACTGCGGCCAGCCCACACCACTCGCCTTTGGACTGACGCAGCGCCCAGCTCCACCCTCCTCGACTGCATCCTAGCATCAGTTAGCATGACACCCTCCAGGGTTGAGCGGAGCACAGCCCCTTGGCCTTTGAAGCCCCGCAGAGTTGGGGGGGCTACCTCTATCCCCAGTCTTTCCTCACTAAACCCCTTGCTGGCTTTATCTGTCTTGGCTGCCTTCTGCTTCTAGAATAGAACATGGCAAAGGCCGTCCTGCCTTTCTCACAGCCACAGAGATCTGGTTTTGCCTCAGCGGGTCTCAGCTGAGGTCACACTTTCCTTCTTCGTGTTTTATTTATTTTTTTAATTTTTGAGATAATTATTTCAAACACTTCTCCTTTCCCTCTCCTTCTTCCAAACCCTCCTTTAAACCAACTCTTATTACTCTCCTTCAAATCCATAGCCGCTTTTATTCACTAATTATTTCATGCATCTATGCATATGTGTGTATATATATATGTATACGTGTATATATAAAATTTACCTTCCTAAATATACCCCGTTCAATCTGTATAATGTTACTCGTATGTATGTCTTCAGGGAAGTCTTGGATTTTTGGTTTTTTCGAGACAAGGTTTCTCTGTATAGCCCTGACTGTCCTGGAACTCACTCTGTAGACCAGGCTGGCCTCGAACTCAGAAACCTGCCTGCCTCTGCCTCCCAGATTGCTAGGATTACAGGCGTGCGCCACCACCGCCCGCAGGGCAGTCTTATAAATGTTTTTTCTAGCCTAGATGTTTTCCAGTCTGAAAACATCTTGAAGACTTGCCTTCCACATTCCCTGTGATACAATGTTACCCTTTACACACACACACACACACACATACACACATATCGTGTAAACTCTGAGTTCAGGGGTCAGTTTGGAGGAACTGGCCCTTCAGCCATGTGTGCTCTGGGGATCACGCTCCGGTCTACAAGTCCAGCAGCAGGGGCTTTAACCCAGCGGACCTACTCATCTAGCATCCTAATCTTTAAAAAGAAGAAAATAGTGAAAATTGGGCCTATCACCTGCTACCTAAAATGTCCTACTAGAGAATAGTGACTTCCTAAAGGTTACAATTTTTTTTTTCTGGTCTTCTAGAAAGGAATTCAAAAACTCCATGGGTAGTTTAGCTTGCCAACTGGCATAGGACAGGAAGGCCAGCCCCAGGAAGAAGAAGACGCCTGTTGGCCACTTAAGTCGCAGGCAGGCCAGCTGCCTTGAGAGTCCTTGGTCAGTTGCTCAGGATCTGCCTGGCCGGCATTTTCAGGGATGATCTGCATTCAGGTGTGGGCTGGCCACGGAGCTCCGCCTCTCCTCCCCGGCTTCCCCCTCTGTTTCTATGCTGAGGTCGGGGTTACTAAGCTTGTTTTCTTTTCTTTGTCTCCTAATCTCCCCCCTCTTGGAACCCGGACTCATGGGGAAAAAATTCAATAAGAGAAACCCTTTAGCAACTCATCTCAAATTCTGAAGGAGTAAGAAGAAAGGAGCCGCAAGTCAATCTTCTCCCATCATTCCTCACTCCCTACCTGGGGAGACGCCTTTTGAGACTAAAAGGTCATAGAAGGTCACCCACAGCCCAGACTACAGAGGCAAGCTCTTAATTGGTCTTCCCGCCTCCTCCTTTCTTCTGTAATACTCTATACAGCTGTCTCTGACACAGAATAAGTGAGGGAAGGAACAGGTATTGTTGTCCTCCTGGAAACTGGGTACTTCCCGTGCAGTATCTTATTTTTTGTGTGTGTTTTTTTTTGTTTTTTCGTTTTTTGTTTGTTTTGTTTTGTTTTGTTTTGGAACAGTCCTGCGCATTTGCCATTATCAACCACATTACTTTTCTTAATGGGAAACTCAGAGGACTGAGCAGCTTAGGTAACGGCAGGGTTGGGGGAGACATACATTGGGGGAGACATACAGGACAAGTGAGAGACTAGATTGGAGCCCAAATCCACCTGGATCCTCCCACAGGATGGAGCAGATCCCTGTGGTCACTCACAGCTTCCATCACACCCTCCCTCTCCAATCAGAGCCGCTCTCTACGCCCCCGGTCCCGCCCCACGTCACACCTCTTATCGCATCTTACTCAACAGGGATGATCGGCGTCTGGCACCACACCTGGACAGAACAGCTCTAGGCCACGGGGTGCTCATTATGCAGGTACCACTGTAGTTGCTTTTCATATGTGTCTGTTCATTAATTTGTCACAGCAAATTGAATAAACGTTTTCTTATCCCAGTTTGTAGATGAGGCCGCTAGAGCATTTCAAGAAAAGCCCGAGATTACCTGGCTGTGAGCGGTAATTTAGAAAAGTAAACCTGTGCGGTCAACAGTCAGAGCCAGGGTTCCTAAGGACTGTGAAATACTAGAGGAGAGTACGTCCTCTAAGTCGTGAGGTACTAGTTACATCAGAGGCTCCTGGTTTGCAATGTTAAACAGCTCCACGGTGCAAAAGAAGAGCCCGTTGAGCAGAAGCTGTAGGTACTTTAACTGATGGTATCTCCCTGCACCAGCCAGATGCAGGGTGATCGTGAATGGAGATGCCAGGGCGGCAGTCAGCGGCAGAGCACCCCGTCAGAGAGCCATGGGGTCACAAACGTCCCAAACTCCAACTATGAACTGCCGTTCCAGCAGGGGAGCTGCGACCCAGGCACGGGTTTATCATCGCATGTCAACAACCATCTGTAAACTTCATGCCATTTGAAACTGAATAAAACTTTTTAAAAAAATTAAGAGAACCTGGTGCTGGAGAGATGACTCAGCAGTTAAGAGCACCAACTGCTCTTCCAGAGGTCCTGAGTTCAATTCCCAGCAACTACATGGTGACTCACAACCATCTGTAATGGGGTCCAATGCCCTTTACTGGTGTGTCTGAAGACAGCTACAATACACTCATATAAATAACATAAATAAATCTTTAAAAAAAATCAAGAGAACCTGGTTGTGGGGTGGTGGGCTATGATAGGCAGCCTGGTTTCTGGCTGAGCTGAGGTTGGAAGCCCCAGTGACCCTGCAGGCAGTCAAGTTAGGGCAACTTAACCCTGCAAGAGTCAAGTAAGGGCAACGCCCCCAAGCCCCTCCACAGGTAGAGGATGTGACAACAGTAGCCTCAAAACAGATCTCCATTTTAAAGAGGTCCCTAAAGGCCTGGGGGCTTAGCCAATAAACGCCCCTTCCCAGACCCTCCTGCAAATGGGATTTAACTGCAGGCTCGCCCTGAGAAAGTGGGGTATGGTTTTCTCATCGCCACTCTGCTCCATGACAATAAAATCCTTAAAATCATGGACTATCTCTTTTCATTGGGATCCACCTAGGAGAGCAATGGAGCATGCCTTCGCCTGAAGAGCCGGCCAGCTATCTCAGCTCCTGCAGGAGGCCTCTCAGTGCTCCCAGCCAGGGTCTCCACCAAGCCAAGCCACCCGCAGAGCGAGCCAAGGACTCTCCTCTCTGCAGGACCCAGCCAGAGCTCTCCCCTCATTTCCCCTTTGGCCCAGTGCTAGATCCAGCCTGCAGCCCCCACTCTGTTCCCAGCTCTTCTGCAGCTCCCAGACAGCCCTGGCCATGCAGGGCCCCAGGACCCCCAAACCGGATCCGGCTGTCCCCAGGACCTCAGACTGTGGTTCCCCACTCCAGAGCAGGGTCCTGCGACTTCCTATATCCTGATGCCCACCCTGCACCAGCAAGGGGTAAGCACAGTCAAAACTCAGACATGGGACACCCCAAAACACCTGGATGGATGTAGTAGTACACACCTGTAGCCCTGGCTACTTGAGAAGCTGAGGCAGGAGAATCACTTTAGCCAGGAGTTCTGGGCTATAATATAGCACTCCTCTATGGTCCCTGCTTAAGCTCCTGCCTCTGGGCTCTCACCTTGAGTTCCTGCCCTCAGTGGGGGGTATAAGCCATAAGATAAAATATATAGGGTTATGAAAAATACTCTTACTTCTCCTATATGGTCAAGAAGAAATCACAGTGATATTATAAAATATTTTAACTAAATGTTAATTAAGTACTTAAAATATTTATTTATTGCACATATATGTAGTGTGTGTGAGTGTGTGTGTGTGTGTGTGTGTGTGCTTTCATGCCACAGTGCAAATGTGAAGGTCAGATGACAACTTGTAACAGTAGGTTCTCTCCATCCCGCATGTGGTTCCAGGGATCAAACATAGGTTATCAGATATGGTGAGTTGAATGAGAATGGTCCCCATAGTCTCATATGTTTAAATACTCATATCACACACACACACACACACACACACACACACACACACACACGGCCCCCCTCCCCCTCATGGTGGAACTGTTTGGAAAGGATTAGGAGGTGTGGTCTTATTGGAAGAGGCGTGTCACTGGGGGCAGAAGACTCCTACCATTCCCACCATGCTCTCTGCCTCCCGTTTGTGGATGGTTCTGTGAGCACTCAGCAGTTCATCTACCTGCCATGGGAGCATCACTCTAATTTCTTGAAGCTGTGAGCCCAAGTAGACTCCTTTTTAGATAAGTTGCCTTGGTCATGGTATTCTACTCAGCAATAAAAAAGTAAATAATACATCAGGCTTGGCAGTGAATGTCCTTACCCAGTGAGCAACCTTGCCAACCCTTGAACTAGCTGACAATTAAAACACACTTCAAAACCAAGACTCAGAAGTATGGCTTTGGCAGGATATATCCTAATGCATACACTGGGAAATAAATTCCCCTCAAATAAATTATTAGATGATGATGGGCATAGTGGTGTATACTTTTAATCCCAGTACTTGGGGGAGGGGGGTAGAGGTAGGCAGATCTCTGTGAGTTCAAGACCAGACAGATCAACAGAGCTAGTTCTTGGACAGCCAAGACCACACAGAGAAACCCTGCCTTGAAAATATGTGTGTATATATTTTCCACGGGGCTCGCTGGAGCTGGACTCCTGAGGACTCACACTGCCTGCTCTTCCCCTTCCTATCCTATGATCCCACTCACCTGTGGGCCTTTCCACAGTGTGCTCCCCCGTCAGCTACACCCAAAGCCCCTGCCTTGAACTAGCCTCTCGGAGTGTGTGTTAGAAAGCTAAAACTGAAGAAACCTAAATGATAGATAAATAAGCAAGCAAGCAAATATAAATGTAAACGTAACAAGGACAACAGAACGCCATGCATCATCAGTATTGGAAAGGTATCAACTCCCCCAAACTGATCAACAGATTCAATGTGACCCCAATCAAAGTTCCTGAGTTGTTACTTTTTTTATAAATTGACAAGAGTATTCCAAAATATTTATGAACATACAAAAGATTAAGAATAGTCAAACTCCAGGTGGTAGTGGTGCACACCTTTAATCCCAGCACGGAGCAGGCAGAGGCAGGTAGAACTCTGTGAGTTGGAGGTCATCCTGATCTACAGAGTGAGTTCCAGGACAATCAGGGCAGTTCCAGGACAGTCTGGGGCTGGGGTGGAGGGCAGGGGGAGCCAAGGCAAGACTAGAGAGATGGCTCGAAGAGCCTTTGTTGCTCTTGCAAGAGGACCCAAGTTCAGTTCCCAGCATCCTTATGGTGGCTCACAACCATCCATAGGACTCTGACATCTTTCTGGCCTCCTTAGGTAGAGTATGTGTGTGGTACCACAGCCATACATGTAGGCAAAACACCCATACACATAAAGAATTTTTAAAGGCAAAAATAAATTAAGAATACACAAGGCAATGTTGAGTATGAACAAATTGAAGAACACATCCAGCAAACATTAAGACGTAGCATGTGCTATAGAAATTAAAATATTGTAATAGTCAGAAGAGAATAGATAAGACAATGAGGAGAAATAACAGTTCTACCAGCTATACACAAATATGTCTACATATAGACTTCAGTGCATAGAAATGCTGTTACAGAATGAGCAAGTTCATTTTATAAGTGGTCCTGGGCCTGTGGTTACCCCGCCCCACACAAGCATCCAACCCTGTGAATTGTGACTTTTATCGTAAAAGATAAAACAGATTCTAGAAAGGGGCATAAAAAATATCTACATAAACTTGGGCAAGCAGAATTTTCTTATACAAAACAAAAAATCACAATCTTAAAAATGAAAAGCCTGGTGAATTATGCCACATTAAGTTTAAAAATATTTCTCCCCCACCGTGACCTGGCAATAAGGAAGGAAAAAGGCCAGGCAAAATACTATAATTCGCCTACCATTTGTGAGGCTGTAAGCTCAAGTCCCAATGTCCCAACACATACACACACACACACACACACACACACACACACACACACACACACGAGAGAGAGAGAGAGAGAGAGAGAGAGAGAGAGAGAGAGAGAGAGAGAAGAGAAGAGAAGAGAAGAGAAGAGAAGAGAAGAGAAGAAAAGAAAAGAGAAGAGAGAATATCTTTGAGTAACAGGATAGACCTATAGGCAGTGGTGGGTGCATTGTAGCTGAATACCATATAATAATACCATATAACAAGAGAAATGGCCAAACTACAGTTTTTCACATGCAGAATAAGGTCTCATAAGTAGAATGTTAGGTGAGAAACGTTAAGTAGAACGTAACCTATGTAATTACACTTGTATATAAAGAAGCTCAAACAGAACTGCTCCTTAGAGACACACACATAGCAGTATCACTGTATAGAAACACATAGACAAGGCTACCTTCCCCTGTAAGCCCTGGAACCTTTCTTAAGCAAACTTCAGAAAATTCTGTGATGGCTTACAGTACAAACCATGAATTCAGAAATAAACAGTTTAAAATATCCCTATGATGCCTTATTGCATTAAATAATTTAAAATTTCTGCCTGTATCTCCTCCAAAACTTTTGCCTTTCCTCAAACTCCTGTGCTGAGCCTTCATTTGCTCACAATTATTGTGCATATGTGACTATAAACAGTTGAATCAGGTCTGGAATAAAAGTGTAAACTTAGGGTAATGGACCAGATGTACTGACTCATACTGTAATCTCAGAAATTTGGACGCTTGTGACAAGAGGATTGTCATTGGTTGTGCCAAGCAGTGTGAGTTCAAGTGTAGCCTGGGATATGAAATGAAACCTATCTCAAAAAATTAATATAATAATAATGATAACAAGAGAATTGTACAATAAATATTTTAGACCCATCTTTGTTCCACTTTCTTGAGAAGACTAATGTCTATACCAGGAGTATTATGTAAAAGCATTTTCTCTAGAATCTTCCTTATGATGAAATAATGTAAGAGCTATGGCTGGAATTCATAAAGTTGAAACATGTATACAATTTTAATTTCAATTTAAAATGAGTAATTGCCTTAGTAAAGCTATACCCAATGAGTTTTAAAATTATAAAATGTGTGTTCACTTCAGCAACACATGTATGTAAAATATATATGGTTCATGTGTGGGGGGATAAAACTTTCACTTAATCTGTTCCTCTGTTAGAGGAGATAGATGCTTGTGCCTTTGGTCGTAAACTGACCAAGCCTAAAACAACTCAGGAACATATGAACCTCATTAAAGAAACGAGCCCTGTACATGAATGCCTAGTGTAGAAACAGCCTGGACACGGAGTGAGAGGAAGGAGAGACTCACCTTTAACAAGGGATAATTGATACTGGCCACCCACATGTTGGTAAATGGAGCTTCTAAGACAATGGCATCAGCCGGACATCCTGGAAAACAAAAAGCAACAAAAAATAAATGAGGTAACTCTCCTCTTCAGATACCAAAGAACCACCTTCCCTAGATAAGAGGGTTCTAAGGGTCTTGTACACGAACTGCCTACTTCAAAACCATTTGTGGAGTGTTTTAATATGCAAGCTCTTGAGCCCCACAGTGTATCTGGGGTAGGGACTAAGAATGTGTGTGTGCAGGCATGTGCACTGTGCATGTTCATGTGAGTGCACATGTATGTGCAAGCATGCTTGCACATGTATAGCATGAATATGGAAGCCAGAGGTCAAGCTCAAGTGTCAGCCATGAGGAACCATCCACCTTGTTTACTGAGCCAGGTTCCCTCAGTGCTCTGGAGCTTGCTGGTGAGGCTAAGCTAGCTGACCAGTGATGGGATTCGGGGTCTACCACCACAGTGGACATGGTGGCATGGACATTTAATCCCAGGCCCTGGGAGGCAGAGGCACTTATCTCTGTGAGTGAGTGTTCAGTTTGGTGTATACAATGAGGCCCTGTCTCAATAAATCAGTAAATAAATATCTACAATCACACCACCACTCCTTGCCTTTCACAGAGGTTCAGGGATAGAACTCATGTCCAAACTGAGCATGGCAAGTGCTTCACCGAAGCTGTACTGAGGCACTACTCCAACTCAAGAGCGTGATTTTTAATAAGCCCTCTCCTTCTTGAGTAGCTCTATGTCCATGATAGTTAAAACCACTGCCTTCTACTAAGACTACAAGACTTATGGGGCTCAGAGAATGCACGAAAGCAAAGTATTCCATAGAGAAAGAGGCTGACTGAGTTGTTTCCTCAATGCTTAGAAGGCACATAGAGAATGTATATGGCAGGGTATGCATATATGTGTGTGTATAATGAATATGCACTATATGCATGTATGTGTATGAATAGAAGCATATGTGTAAGTGAATGTGCATGCATGTGTATATGTGTGTTTGCATGTGTGCATATGTGATGTGTGTGTGTGTGTGTGTGTGTGTATTTGAGAATTTTTAGAGCCAGTACCAGATGAGAAAAGCCCAAAGACTTTAAGCTGCCTTTCCCCTTAGACTGATGAAACTCTAGATCAGTGGTTCTCAACCTGAGGGTCATGACCCTTTAGACTGTTGGAAAACACAGAAATTTACATTATAATCCATTACAGTTCTGAAACAAATTATAGCAACAAAATAATTTTATGGTTGGAGGGTCACCACAACATGAGGTATTAAAGGTCCCCCATTAGGAAAGTTGAGAACCACAATGCTTCTGTTTTAACAGGCAGGATTCAAAATTAAAACTGACAATCATCGGTGCTCTCACAGAACCAGAAGAAAAACTAGCACTGTTCAGGGGGCTGTGGAGATGGCTCAGCTGCTCCAGGGGCTCCCACACTGGGGTCAGATTCCCAGCACCCACACAAGGAACAGTGTGTGGCGGGCAGCACACGGTTTCCTCCCAGCACTGAGGTGGCAGAGCTAGGACACACAGCTCACTGGGAGGCTCCTCTGGCTGAAAGGTGAGCTGATGGCTCAGTGAGAGACCCTGCTCAAAAGACAAGGAGGAGAGCAATTGAGAAGGATATTTATCATCAACATTTGGACTCTACATGCATATCACATGTGTGTATACATGAACACATGCATATACACACATGCAGACACATGTGCACATGCACACATAGATACATGCAGACACATGCAGATGTGTGCAGGCACATTTACACAGACATAGATGCATGCAGACACATGTGCACAGGCACATTTCCACACATGCAGATACACATACATGTGTGTGCACATGCATACATACCTGTACACATACGTTCATGCACTTGTGCATGCACACACATACATATGCAGATGCATTTATGCACACATGTGGGCGCACACACACACACTTATTAACTATTCAAGTATGACAAGAAAGTAGGGAGACTCCACCATTTCTATGAGTTTTGACTGTGACCTCAAAGGACTTCATTCTAGGAAAAACAGTGCATTAGATATAAAGCAATGCTGATAAAGGCTGAGGGTAGCTTCAAATCAACTTAATCTCTGGTTTGTAGTAACTTTATCCCCACCCAAAATGCCTTGAAGAAGAAATGTAGAGTAATCCTGGAAGAAGAAAGCATCACCCCAAGTTCTCAATCTATCACTTTCCATAAGTAATTGCTATTATGTAATCAAAAATAACTAGGTCTATAAAGACCTAGGTTGTAAATCAGTGATATTACACTTGCCTGTCATGCCTGAGGCCCTGAGTTCAATGCCCAAGTTCAAATAAAAAAAAAGTGTCAAGTGTTGATGGCACATGCCTTTAGTCCCAGCACTCAGGAGGCAGAGTCCCTGCGAGTTTGAGGCCAGTCTGGTCTACAGAGTGAGTTCAGAGATAGCCAGAGCTACACAGAGACACCCTGTCTCAAAAAACAAATCAAACCAAAAAACCCCTGAAGTCCAAGGGAATTTTTACTGGAGTTTGAGAGAAAAACAACAGCTTAGGCAGTATGCATAGCTGCCGGAAGTCAGGGGTGGCTAAAGGGAAGAGAGAGACACAGAATTAGACACCAGTCTGTGGGCAGCTGCACTGGAGACGTTAGAGGGATCATGTGAACTCTGAGTATCGGGGTAAGCACACAGGATTGCTGTTCTTAGATGAAAGAGATCGACAAGCAGGCAGGCAGACAGACAGACTGACTGACTGAATGAATGAATGAATGAGTGAATGAATGAATGACATATATAAACTGGTAGATAGGTAGATAGATAGATAGATAGATAGATAGATAGATAGATAGATAGATAGATAGATAGATAGATGGATGGATGGATGGAGGACGGACGGACGGACGGGTGGGTGGGTGGGTGGGTGGGTGGGTGGGCGGGCACACAGACAGACAGAGGATATGTGTTTCTTAATGAACGTATTATTTAGCAGTAAGGATCAGTAAGCAATTGCCAGACAAAACAAAACCATAAGCAATTGGTCATGAGCTTTTTAGAAATTTCATAGCAGCATTAAGATACTTTATTTTATCCAACACTTCTATACATGGAGTAAACCCAATTTTTTTTTATCTTTAAGCAAATAGCCTAGCCCTATTCACCTCTAATTACAGAGATTCAAAATTCATAAAAACCAGTTAGAAAGCAAGCAAGCAAGCTACACTTTCAGATGCTGGATTCATGATACGCTCAGAACTCTTTGACAAAAACCAACAAGAATATTATGAAAAACTGCCGCAGAGGGCAGTGTGACTATGGTTATCATTTTGTATTATTTTCCAGTTCTATCGTTTAAATAAAACATCATTTTAGAAAGAGGACTCTTTGAGAGTGAGACTCGATATGTGGCTCAGGCCTCTTCAAACTCGAGATCCTCCTGCCTCAGCGCCCTGAGCAGCGGGATCACAACTGTACACTACCACACCCAGGGAAGTAATTTTAGCTCTTTTCTTAGTATTTATTCTTAATTTCACAGCCTGTAATTGATGCACTAACACTGCTAAAAATCCTTCAAAAGTGGGGCATCTTGGGGGTCCATGGTCAGTGTATACACATATACACAAATTTCACAGAACCTTCTGGCTTTATATTTTTTTACCTCAAGCCAAAACTCTTCCACTTAGGAGTCTTCCATTACCTTTTGCCTCTAATGCTCTCGCAGCATTTGTTGCAACTCTGTAAAACAATGACAGCATATGTGTGAAACATGGAGGTCACACCGATGCTGTGGCCTCAACAACTCAGAGACAGCAACTGAGAAAGCTCTGGAGTGTCTGCCTACAAAACCCAGAGAGACACACTGTTTTGCCCAGAATTTCAGAGTGCCACAGACCCTAATGTAAGGGTCTGATTCTTTAATGCTCTCACAAATTATTCCAGAATTGATGTCAGCATCGTAATTACACAGGAAGTTTAAGGGACTCGTGTGGAGAATGTCTTACAAGCAGGTGCACTGACGGGGCAGGCTCTTAATGTTTCTGGAGTGAGAGACTGAACAGCTGGGGTTTCCCAGTTTGGCTTCCCTTCCACTGTTTGCTGTGCCTTTTAAGATATAAAATCCCTCCAAGGACCCACCAAAGGACATGTCTGCAGTGTGCACTTACCCTGTCCCTAGAGAATGGCCCCAAAGACACACAGGAGTTCCGCCACTTCTTGCCTTGGTCCATTCATAGACACAAATAGCATCTGTGGTTAGTCCCTCCTCAGTGGGTGTTCCTGTAGAATCCCCAAATCCTGGCAGCAAGAAGAGGTGAACACAAGATCATGCCCCACAAACCAAGGAGTCATCAAAAGCCTTCTGCCCGCCCCCACCCCGCCCCATCACATCTTTGTACACTCTTCTCAACACATACCTCTGTAGTCCACAGACAAGACATGAAAGCCGCCATCACTCAGCACCTGCACACCATATGAGCTGTTATCATTTCAAATGAGAAGATACAGAGAAGACACCTCTGCAACACATCTATCTTCCTACTTGTAATAGGAAGAAAGATGTCTTCTGAAGGGCTGGGATACAGCTCCCTGGTAAGACACGTACCTAACATGTTCAAGGTGCTTGATTCGAACCCCAAAATCACAAAGGTTCTGCATTTTTTTAAATCTAGAGATGAAAGTCTGTGCAAAGGATGGACAGCAGCCTAGGTCATTCACATCTGGGCTCTGCCACTAGCCAGCTATATGACTTTAGCCTGTTCATTAAACATTCAAATATGTAAATACTATGCAGAGGGTTACACGGATATTGTACTTAGGCACCTGATTCCGAGTCATGGTTTCATTTAAGCAATCTCCAGAGCTGAGGTGTGGCTCGATATGGAGTACCTGCCCTGCAAGCTCAAGGTCCTGGGCTCCACCCCTGAGACCACACACACTCTTAACTGACTGACTGACTGACTGACTGACTGAACGAACAAATGAATGAATGATAAGACACTACACAGAGTGTGGGGAGAGGTAAATCTCATCATGGAGAGGTACTTGTCTTGAATATGGTCAGATAAAAAATATACTTTCAACTAAAAAAATAAAGAGATTGCCACTTGGATATATGAAATCATTACTCAGTCCCACGTAAAGAAAAGATATGAAAAACTCAATTTTAAACAAACTGATATGCGCCCCCAGAGATCTTAAACTCAGGGTATCTTAGTACCTGGGGCTGCTTTTCTGCCCCAGCAGGCAGGGAAGATGGCAGCGGGGAGTCAATATATTGAATTAAAAAAAAAAAACCTGAAATACGATAATATACAAAGATGAGATATTCTTAAAGATATATTTTGTAGATAAAGTGAGCATTCACACTAGCAAGCTAGAAGTTGCACAGGTAGTTACAAGCAGAGCCAAGATTCTGCCCGAGCCTGCCTGGACCTGTCTGCATCTATGAACTGTGGCTTCCTACTGCAGGGATGCACGTGACTCCGCCTCATCAGGGATCTTCAACACTCAGATCAAACTACGAGTAAGGAACTAACTGGAACTTTCTGTTTGAGCCAGGCTACCTAGTCTCCAAAAAGCTCACTACGCCAGAGAAGCTAAGTTCCAGGGACTCGGACCCCCGCATTCAGTAAGGATAGCAGTAGCAACCCTTACTCCCCAATATTTATTCCTAAGAAATATAAACAGGTCACAAAAAACAAAGCAGATGCCTTAAGTATTCTGTAGTTATAGTATTTAAGTAAATTTGAAGAAAAAAAGTGAAATGTATTATCATTTCAGTGGGCTAGTTAGCAGTTACTTATGAATGAACTGGAAAAGGTATATATAGCCTTTAAATCGGTAATTGTGACCCTACATTAAAAACATGGAAAATAGGGCTGAGTGTGGATAGGAGCCTTACTGCAGCACTGGGAGGCAGAGGCAGGCAGATCACTGTGAGTTCAAGGCCAGCCTGCTCTATATAGTCATTTCCAGGCCAGCCAGGGTTATATAACAAAAAATGCTTATAAAACAATGTTAAAGCGTGCAGTATAAATTTATATATAGGTACAATCAAAGGTTTTCATGAGAGAGGAAAGACCAGTGGGGAGCAAACTCAAATGAAGGTAACTGGGTTAGGGAAGGAAGCAGGGAGAGAGGAGTAAAGGAAGGAAGAAATAATATGATAATAAAGATCTTTGGGATTTTTTTTTTTGTTTGTTTTGTTTTGTTTTGTTTTTAAATCACCTGTCCTGACAGGCTCAAAAGATTTGTGGAAATGAGATCAAAAGATTTGTGGAAATGAGATCAAATTCATGAAAGGGTTTTGGGGCCCAGAGTTATTCTCTTGCATACAGGAGTGTGCTGTCCATGCACATGCGCGCACACACACACACACACACACACTCCCTGTGGCCTCTCAGGCATACCTGTGCCAGCTTAATTCTTGCAGGAGCCGCCCTAGAGAGGAGAGGGGCAGAGGGGGAAAAAAACAACATAAGAATTAGGAGCTACTACTGCAAACTCAGTAAAAGTCACCCTTAGGCTTCGACCCTACCCAATCTTTCCCCTCTCTCTGTTTTAGATTTGTTTTGTTTCCTTGTGGTTTGAGACAGAGTTTCACTGTAGAGCCCTGGTTGGCCTCACAGCTCTCGGATCTGTCTCCACCGCCCGCAGGCTGGTCTTAAGGAAGTATGGGGCCACACCTGGCCTAACAACTCTGGTCTGTTTTTTGATTTGGGCTTTGGGTTTTATTTTTGTTTTTTGCTTTGGTTTGGTTTTTGTAGTTTTTGTAGAAATAAAGGGCAGGAGAAAAAGAAATGTTTCTTAGTGCAGGGCCAGCTGGCCTGTGCCAAAGCAGATGACTGAACAATGCCCCCATCTCCCCACCCCTGCCTTTCTTTGGGTGCACTGGTCTCCCCAGGGCTTCCCAGCGTGAGCTTTGATAATGCACTATAACCCATCTCCTCTGGGTTCTGGGCAGCAGAACATAACCCATAGGTGTTCTCTGTCCGCTAAAGGAAAGTTTGGAATGAGCAATTTCCGAACCAGGGGGTCAGAGTGGGTCGCCTGCACTCAGCTCCTGTGTGTCTGAACCCCACTAACTCAGCCACAAAGTTCAGGAAGAAATAGAGAAAGATGTGCCTCTGGGAGTACAAGAGACCCTCAAAATGATGGCATCCACTCTCACCGTGACAAAACAAAGGAAAGAATTAGCCAAAAGGCAGGAAATTTCTTTAAGAAAAAAATGGGGCTGGAGAGATGGCTCAGCAGTTAAGAGCACTGACTGATCTTCCGAAGATCCTGAGTTCAAATCCCAGCAACCACATGGTGGCTCACAACCATCTGTAAAAGAGATTTGACACCCTCCTCTGGTGCGTCTGAAGACAGCTACAGTGTGCTCAGATATAATAATATAAGCAGGGCCAACCAAAGCAAGTAGAGATCCTGAATTCAAATTCCTAGCAACCACATAATGGCTCACAACCATCAGTACAGCTACAGTGTACTCATATACATTAAATAAACAAATAAATAAATAAATAAATCTTTTTTTTTTTAAAGGCCTTACTAGAGTCAAAGTTGTTCAGTGTGTGAGCCATGGAATTCCCAGAGCATCTAGTAAAAGCAACAAACCCATTTCCTAGAAATAAAATGGAACCACACTTCAAATTTTATATACAACTTTACTGTTCTCCCATGCCTGAATACACTGATTTGGATGTGTTAATGAATCTCCCGGGACTTCCTGTTTGAGGAATGGGGCTCAGTACTCAGTACACGGCTGGTTACAAGCTGAGACTTCAGAGCAGAGGATGATGTGGCCCTTGAATCTGAATCAACTGAGGAGAATTTCAGATTCACGCCGACCGAGCACGGCCATGGCAGTATGGTCTTCTGATCCCTTAAATAAACCTGCTGTAACACTGTCCAACTTCATAAATCAGAACAATGTTAAACGAGGCTGACCACTGTTCAGTTTCATTGAAATTTTTCAGGGAATGTGATTCTAAAACAGACAGAGTGGGCACTCTCCTGGAGAGAAGGCAAGACTTGAGAAAGCCATCACCTGACAGAAAATGACAGACAAAGAGGCACTGGCGAGGTAGCCAGTGGGCATGTGCCTGATCCTGTCACTTGGTTTGAAGCGCCCCACCCCCAGCCCCACAGACACCAGGGAGATCTTGGGTTTGTGCTACCCCGCCCCTCCCCCAGGCAGAGCTGTCCTGCAGTTCTCAACTGATAATCATCTGGGCCAGGGAATGCTTTGACAGCACATCAAAGGACAACAGGCTTCTGGGAAGCCAGCTGTGTGACAATGCCAAACAGGGACTACAGAGACTGAGGCATGAATACGTTAGAGTGGAATTTATCAGAGTCCCCAGTTTCTGTACTCAAGAGTTCCGGGGGACTTCTCTCAGGTGTCAGGCTTCTGATGAATGGAGCTGATGCTAAGTAATGGACTTTCCACTGTCATTTTCCAGAAGAGACCACCAATGTGGAAACTTTCTTTGTTTGCCCTTTAGCGCATGCCTAGATCTTTTCCAGCTGCCTGTGCGTTTGACAGACAATTCGTGGAGTATTTGGAGACTATTTGGAACCTGCAAGTGTTACAACAGGATGCACGTCACACAGAAAGCTATGCACACATTCAAAGCAATGCAGAGGGATATTTTTACAGGCTACATGAGGAGGATTGTATGACACCATTTGGACACAATTATTCTTGGCAACAAGAACAAGAGCACACCAGTCTGGGGCTGAGGGGAGAGGGGCTGGGCAAAGAAATATTCTTTCACACAAGTATCTGAGGTCCCAGTGGCCTTTGTGCAAAGTTGTGGTTCTGGCAAGTCTCCTGGGGACAGTTCTTCCTGTTGGACACATATGCCACCAGCAGCCCCCATGAGGACCCCCCCCCCACTTCCAGCCAGCTAGTTCTAGTCCTTCTTGGTTTAAAAACAACTGATTCCATTTCGATTCCATCTATCATCTTGAATAATCTTGAGGAGTAAAGAAACCAGTGGCTTCAGTGAAATCAAGATGAATGTTTTAGAAGAATTATTACTCCCTCCCATTCAGAAACAGGCCCATGTCAGTGTATGTGTGGACTGCTTGTTTAAAGAGAATGTGTTTGCTAGAACACCTTCACACTTAAACAAAGGAAGAAGAACAGGCGAAGGCATGTCTGTGGTTGAAAACTGCATTCGCTCTCCCACTGCTTAGAAATGCTCTTGATCTTTCAAAGATAAATAGACAGACAGACAGACAGACAGAGACACCAAACAGACGTGCTGACCTGTGTAGTGCACTGCCGTGGAGATAAACAATAATCGGGTTCCCGTCACTGAGGGCGGCTTCGTACCAGCATCGACACTTCCCCTTGGCCTCTTCTCCCCGGCAGCTGGGAACTGTGTGCCTGAGGAGCAGGAGAGGTTTTACTCTTAGTCAGAAGCAGAAACATAATACTTCCTTTCCATATATTTATGAGAGAGATTATGTATCAAAAACAACAGCTGCGTATATCCATACTTTAAAGATTTTTTTTAAAAAGTCTTATCTAAGCAACCTGTGCAGAAGATAATAATGTAATCTAGGAGCACAAAGTATCTGAGGAAAATTTCTTCTGAGACCCCCCACACACACACACACACACAGGGCAAGTTAGCTGTTTTACAGCTTTAATTCTTCTAACTTTGGTCTCTTTTAAGAAGTTTCCAAAATGGCTGTTCCTAGACACACGCCACTGAAATGACAACAATGACAAAGGTTGAAACAAATAAACGAGAATAGATATTTATGAACCCAGAACTTGCTCATGGACCCAGGCTAATCCTTTTTTTTTTTTCCCTCTCCGTACCCAATATATTATTAAGACACTCATGTGTTTCAAGATACTCATGTGTTTCATAGCTGCTTATGTTCTGATGCTCATACTTTGAACATACAATTAAGATGTTCAACAACATGATATGGGGTAATGACTAATCTTGGTTGTCAACTTGACACACCTGGCAAGCAGGAACCTTAACTGAGAAAAAGCCTCCATCGGGTTGACCTGCCATGTCTGTGCAGAGTTTTCTCAACTGCTAGTTGATGGAGAAAGGCCCAGCCCGCCATGGGCAGAGCCATCCCTAGGCAGCTAGGTCTGGATTGAATAAGAAAGGCGTCTGAATGTAATCCCAGGGGCGAGCTAGTAAGCAGCCATCTTCTACCACTTCTGCTGACCCTGCCTCTGGGTCCTACCCCGAGTTCCTGCCCTCTTCCCTCATCCATGAACTGCACCTTGAAAGATGAAATAGACCATTTCTTCATCAAGTTGTTTTGGTCATAGTGTTTATCACAACATAAAGCGAAGGAGGAGAGCCCATTCCCACCACCAAGTGATGGCTACTACAGAGCACAAGTTGGCCTGTAACGTACCCCAGGATCCCTCCTAGATTATACCTGAAAGTTTAAGAGTCATATAAGATCTCAAAACAAAGTGGCCACACAGGCTGCTCCCATAGGTGAGTGGTCAGGAGGGTTTAACAACTAAACTTTAGGACAGGTAGGAGAGACAGAGATAAGAAATTGGTAAAGGCACAGTTTTCCAGTCAGGAGATAGTAGCTCCCAACAACTGTGCCAAGAAGGCAAGTTAAAATGAAATGACTGTGTGTGTCTTTTATCTGTGGACTCAAGGGAAGCAGGGAGAGGGCTGATAGTGCGGCCACTTCAGGAGTTCAAGGCGGGAAGAACATAAACTACCACAAGACTTCTAAGCTACCCAGCTCTAAAGTCACTACTCAAGGAAAACCATGCAAACTGACTTTAAAAAAAATGTAGCCGTAAGATTGTAAATGCCTGTCTTCAAGTTCTTCTATCTCATTCAGCTAACAAGAGAACCCTGAAAACAGAAGTGTGGCGCTGTGTCATTTCACAGTACAGGCAGACTTGGCCAACAGGTGATGAATCCTCAATCCTCTCAATCCCCAGGACCTCTGGAAATCCAGGCGCCTCTGTCCTCTGGGTTTGCTGGCCACACACAGCTGCATCACAGGCCCATGTGGTCAATCAAACTATTAGCTAGACTGTCCCTGAGGATAAGGAAAAGTTATACACACTGTTCCAGAACGCTCTCCAGTTAGAACTTAAGAGTCACTGACGAACTATAAAATGAAGTGTCAATAATGGCAGCCAATAGCCAGCAGGAGACACAAAGAGAAGACCCCAAGATTACCACAACAAAAATTTAAAAAAATATAGAAGGCACATGACCTCATTTGACCTTGAATGAATATTTGCTGCTGTGTGCAAATATTCACACAGACCCACCAGAGTCTGTCCACACATGGAAGCTATAGTCTCTTAGGAAGGCAAAGGTGAAGAAGAAATCACAACACCTTTATTCCATCACAATAGAAAGGAGCATTGGACACAGATGGGCACAGCGCATTTACCCAAAGAGGAAGATGAAGAGCCAGGGAAAAGAAAATTTCCTGAACTTAGCAAAGTGACCCCCAAAAAGAAGACGTAGGGGAGCTGGCAAAAGGAAGGAGCAGAGCAAGTCCTGGCTGTTGCGTTCGTCAGAAAGCCAGGGTCTGGATCCAAGGGGTGACAGCATGTGTGGATAGAACAAGGTGGATAGGTGGGACCAGAAACCAAGGATGCCATTTTTAAGTCTTTGTACTCTAAAGCAACAACTCTATGAAACAAAATGGAGTAGGGTAGTTGTCACAATAAAAGGAAAGGTATGGAACAGCTTCTAGAAGCTTCCATAGTGTACTGGCTGGTTTTGTGTGTCAACTTGACACAGGCTGGAGTTATCACAGAGAAAGGAGGTTCAGTTGGGGAAGTGCCTCCATGAGATCCAACTGTGAGGCATTTTCTCAATTAGTGATCAAGGGGAAGGGCCCCTTGTGGGTGGTACCATCCCTGGGCTGGTGCTCTTGGGTTCTATATGAGAACAGGCTGAGCAAGCCAGGGGAAGCAAGCCAGTAAAAAACATCCCTCCATGGCCTCTGTATCAGCTCCTGCTTCCAACCCTGCTTGAGTTCCAGTCCTGACTTCCTTTTGTGATGAACAGCAATGTGGAAGTGTAAGCTGAATAAACCCTTTCCTCCCCAACTTGCTTCTTGGTTATGATGTTTGTGGAGAATAGACACCCTGACTAAGACACATAGATAGTCAGGTTCTACCCAGGCAGGCAGCACAGCCCTATTCCCCTCTGCTCTTCTAATAGAAACCCTGCATTCTCTCTCTCCCTCCCTCCCTCCCTCCCTCCCTCTGTCCCCCCCTCTCTCTCTTTCTCTCCCCCCTCCCTTTCTCTCTCTCTCTCTCTCTCTCTCTCTCTCTCTCTGTGTGTGTGTGTGTGTGTGACTCTGTCTCTGTTGGTGTCTGTGTCTGTCTCCATCTCCAGCCATCTCTCTCTCTTTCTTTCACTTGATCTTAGCCAAAAGGCCAAGAAGCGATCTCTCTCTTTCTTTCTACAGTTGATTCAGGTAAGCAGAAGGTTAATGGCTTGGGGTGATGCTTCAGTGGACAAAGCATGTACACATAGGAAAGCCTAAGAATCAGAGTCAGGAAGGTGTCAGTCACCAGTCAGCTCACTCACCAGATGCCAAGCAGCACCCCAGGCTCAGGCCTGAGGAAGAAGTTCACTGTGTGTGCGATCTTTGTCTCCGGTCTCTTTAGATCCACAAGAAGGGGGAATTTAACTGTAAGGCAGAAATCTCAGTCAGTCCACAGCGTCAGGTGCCACGTCTGTTCATCACAGTCTTTAGAAAAGCTTCACCTTTGTAAGCTGTGGTTCTCGGCCTCCCTGATGCTGTGAGCCTTTAATAGTCCTCATATCATGGTGACCCCAATCATAAAATTATTTCACTGCTACTTCATAACTGTAATTTGCTACAGTTGTGAGTCATAATGTAAATATTTGTGTTTTCCAGTGGTCTGTGAAAGGGCTGCTCTATTCCCAAAGGGGTTGCCCACAAGTTGAGAACCACTGCTATAAGCAGTTAGTTCTAAGCTGCGAGCTAAGCAAGAGACGAGTTGATGCAATCTTCACCTTTTCTGGAGCTGAAAGCAGAAGAAATCATTTCTCCAAAAAGGTAAATAGAAAAGGGCAAAAATAAATTCAAAGAGAATGTCATTATCATAAGCTATAAAGCAAAATATAGCAAATACTGATATACAAGAGAGGGCGTGGCTCCGAGAGCTAGGGCCCAGTACTCTAGAGTGGGATACAAATCAATCTATGCTCTCTCTCTCTCTCTCTCTCTCTCTCTCTCTCTCTGTGTGTGTGTGTGTGTGTGTGTGTGTGTGTGTGTGTCTTCGTTCCTCTCTGTGTATCTCTCTTACTTCTATAATTGACACAGGTTAGGAAGAATGGCCAGAGGGCCGGGGTGCTGGTGCAGTGCATAAAATGTTTGCTTGCCACACAAGCACAAGAACAAGAGTTAGGGCCCACCACACCCACATAAAGAAAATGGGTAGACATGGCAGCCAGCTGAAAACCTTAGCAACAGGGAAAAAACATAGAATTCTCTGGGTAAACTACTGAGACTAGCCAGATCTGGAAGTAGTCTTCATCAAGGGAAGACTGATGGAGAACACCCAGAATGAACACACACACACATGCATACAGGTATACATACATACATACACACACATACATACACACATATATTCACCTATACTCACACATACACACAAATACACACATACACACATACATACATACACACACATACATACACATATATACTCACACATACTCACACATACACATATACATACACATGCATACACACATACATACACATACATACACACATATACTCACACATACACACATACACACATATGCATACATACACATACATACACACATATACTCACACATACACATACACATATACACACACATACATACATACACATATATATACAAGTACTTATATACATACACATACATACACATGCATAAACATAAATGCATAAATGCTCACGTACATACACAGACATACAGAAAGATATGCATACACACATATGCATATGCTTACATACTCATATATACACATACATACAATCTTAGGCACACACATGTACATGAGCACAGGAATATCACAGAGACATACACACACATATACACACACATGCACACATACATACAAAGACGGGTGCACACACACATACACAAACACACATACACACATTTTATAGCAGTTTGGATACAATATAGTAGGTTTCTGACCATGTGAGTCTAGCCAGGATTTTGGAACAAATGTTTTTCTTGTGTCGTGGCCTTAAGAGCAGTGAGTTCTCTACTGGGGAGAATTTATGTAGGGATAATTATGTACAGTACATACTTACAAAAATTAAAATATACCAGCATATTCATCAGAGGAGGGAAAATGTGTTCCTTGAAGGATTTACTCGTGAAGCTTCTGTATTCAGCAGCTATTTTTCTTCCAAGTGCTGAGCAGGAACGTGGGAAAAGCCTGAAAAATATTGAGGAATAAACTTTTCAAGATCAGCCCAAGTTTTGTCTTGGTTTGTTTTTCTCTTACGATTCAAATCCAGCCCGGCAGCGGCGGTGGTGGTGACTGCTTTTAATCCTAGCACTCAGGAGGCAGAGGCATGCCTGGTCTACAGAGCAGGTTCCAGGACGGCCAAGCTAACAGAGAAGCCCTGCCCTGAAAAACAACAACAATTCAAATCCAGTTCCAGAGGCTAACCCTGGCATGTGAGCAAAATCCTTCAAACAGCTGCAGGTACGTGTGTAGAGTGGCGCTGAGGGTCAGCCAGCTAAGGAAGGCCATCAGCAGAGCAAAGCCTGCAAAAGCCAAGTGTGGCTGGAACGGGGAGGGAAGCTATGACCCCGAAACTGAGTGAACAGTCCATAGGAGGCCTGGCTGGGACACCAAAGTTGAACACAGACAGCTTCAGACAGCTTAGGCAGGGCTTCAAGTGATACCTACCTCAGCTCATAGCCCCGTTAGCTCGGAAAATGCATGTGCTCCAATCTTGCCCTACCCTGCCCTGTCTCTAGCTCTGTTGAAGCCCCTTGGGGTCTTTTCCTGTCCCTGCTTCTCATGGGTCCTTCTTCTCTCAAAGGTGGGGTCTTCTTCCACAGGTTCTTTCTGAGAGCCAGCCGGAAGAGTGTGGTTCTAGTGGCTGCTCACTCAGAGCTGTGTGTGTGTGTGTGTGTTGCCAGCATGTATGTATATGAATATACCATGAGTGGCTCTTGGGCCCCTGCATCTTTCTTTTATTGTTCTCTGCAGCACAAACTCCTGAAGCCAAAAGCCAAGGCAGCCCAATGATGACTGTCCACCAAGGCCACCTCTGTCTGGAGCTGGGTTTTTCATGAAGTTCAAGACCTGGGTCCTACTTTTGAGAAGTACGCCCCCATTCCCTGTCACACTTGTTATGCAAACCACATTACTGGTCCCCCACGGTAACTGGTCAGCACTACTTGCTTACTGTAATGTTGTTTGCTGGTCATCCTGATCCCTCTGCTACAGGAGTCACGAGTCACAGGTGGTAACTGCCGTCACCTTGCTTTGCATGAGGAAGGTCAAAAGTCAGGACTCCCTCCTTCCCAGGTCACAATGAATCATGGTCCCCAAGTCTGCTTGACTCCAGAATTTTGCCCTGATCTCCAACAAGATGTTGCAGACCCATTGAGTTCTACGTACTTTCTGTGCATGCAAAGAGGACCCCAAACAAGGACCCCAAGAAGATCGATGCAGGCTTCCACCAACATTCTGCTCCCAGGGAATGAATGATATTCGTACTCCCTCCTACCTCCTTAGCTTCTCCCCCCTTTGTCTGCCCCTGTGCTCACAGGAGCCTTCTGTTATGGAAATGGCCAAACTGCTAAACAATTCTCCCTCAAGTGTTGATGAATTAAAAAAAACAAAGCACCTAACTATATCCAAAAGATGCCTGAAGAGAGATGATGAATCGTGGATTTTGGATGTGTCCCCAGTGCTGGAAACACTGTGTAAGCTCCAAGGAACTGGTAGCTTTTCAAATAAATATATCACACATGGGCGACCGCCTGCCCACAGAACCAGCCAGAAAGACATGAAGAGGATTGTTTCATAACAGTCTAAAGAAACCTCCTTGAAGGCAGCAGGAAGGGCAGGGCATTGTTTTAGAGATGAAAATCCCAGCCCGAGGCCCTGCTTTGAGCCCCAGATCAAGGCGACAGGGGCAGAGGGAGCAGGAGTCTGTGAGGGCAGGCTTTCTTCCAGCAGGCGGCCTCCTGCTAACTGTCTCTGCATCCCTGCATCCCACATCCCTGCCTTGCCTTCAGGGCACCCCCTAAGTTATCTTTTGAAGGTAGGCAGGGTAGTCTCCTGCTAAGTTACCTTTTGAAGGTCTGTCTGCTTGGGGAGCAGAGGCATTGGAAGGAAATATGTCTCTTTCTTTTTCTTTTGAAAGGAATAATTTATACAGGACCTTTTTCTCAAATAGCTCAAGGCACTTCAGTGAGAGCCTCTGCAGGAAAAGAAGAGAATGACCTGTTCCCCCAACATCAATAATGCAAAGGTGCTTCTTTTAATGAGGGGGTTGTCAATTTGATTTCCCATAGATCGGCAGAGGATCAAAAGTCACCACTGGCTAACAGACCTGATTTGCGCAGGGGAGATAGTTTCCGGCCACTGTCCTGGCTCTAGGCTGGCCACATCAAACATCCACCTTGGAACCTGGGTGTTCTTTCACCTGCCTTTTGATCAGCCTCAGCTGCAAACACAGGGTGCCTCCCAGGGGCCAGAGGACCTTGCTGGGTGATTATTCCTGGTGAAAACTTGCTGGACCTTGTATGGGGCAACCCGTTCTTGTCCAGAGGGTCCACAAGCCAGCCTTTGGGGACCCAGATCAGATAATATTCAGCCAGACAACTCTCCCAAATATTAAGACATGTTACACCTCCATCCCAACATGTGCTGCTCAGGGGGTACCCGGTTACCCTCTCCAGGGTCCATCACTTTGCAACCTGCGTGCACTCAGGTGTTTCTTGCTGACAGCCGGTCTACACCCTCCTTCCCACCACGCTTCTTCCTCTTTTCCTCTCCACCCTTCGCACTCATGAGCAGAGGGACCCTTGGGTGCCCATCTTCTTCACTGTGTGCCGGGTCTCGAGAACCATGTAGCATAACACGACTTCTTTGATATCCCTGTCTGTCTAGCACAGGGCCAAGCGCAGCCAGTAGCTGCTGACCCATATGGTGATGGCTGACAGATGCATTTTCTTTACAAGGGAAAAAGTAGCAATGGAGGGGGCAGTGGGGACGTGAGAGCTTCATCTTTACCTTATTTATGTTTTCACTCTAATTGAAAATTAATCAACATGATTAATGTTGATTGCAAGCTCGGGGATTTTTGCCCATTTTCTTTACTCTCGGTGATGCAAACATGTGATGACTTAGTTCACTGGCCAAGCTAAGAGGAGAACAGCCTTTAGGCTTTGTTAGAACTGCTCGGTGTGCCGGGCGGTGGTGGCGCACGCCTTTAATCCCAGCACTTGGGAGGCAGAGGCAGGCAGATTTCTGAGTTCGAAGCCAGCCTGGTCTACGGAGTGAGTTCCAGGACAGCCAGGGCTATATGGAGAAATCCTGTCTCGGGGAAAAAAATAAAATAAAATAAAAATAAATAAAAAATAAAAGAACTACTATGTTTGTTAATCGAAACAAACCATACTATGTAGCAGGTCCCACGTGAGAGGTTTAGTGGGAGGGGGAACAGGAAGCCTCTGAGAGAGGGAGGCATTTATTGGACCCGTGACTCATGCGCAGGAATGTCTGTTGGGCTGTTAGAGATCACCTATCTCATTGCGAGAGCTGGCTGTAACGATGCCTGATTGTCGTACTTCGAGCTATCCATTGACGTGCCTGATTGCCAGCCTTCCTCCTCTCAGCATCTTTCTTGGGAATATTTTACATTATCCTGTTTTAGGATTTACTCTCATCATTCCATCCACCTCAGGTAGTACCTGTGTCAGATGAACTTTTGACATAAGTACACTCATCCGGAACGTGTCTGGGTTAGGCTTTTTGTCAACTTGACTTTGGCTGGAGTTATCTAGAAAGAGGAACTTCAATTAAGAAAGTGCCTCCATTTTTACTATACTAATCCTGCCAATCCACGAGCGTGGAAGATTTTTCCATTTTCTGAGGTCTTCTTCGATTTCCTTTTTCAGAGACCTGAAGTTCATCTCATACAGATCTTTCACTTGTTTGGATAGAGTCACCCCAAGATACTTTATATAGTAAAGGGTGTCATTTCCCTAATTTCTTTATCAGCCTGCTTATCCTTTGCATATAGGAAGGCTACTGATTTGCTTGAGTTGATTTTATAACCAGCCATTTTGCTGAAGTTGTTTATCAGCTGTAGGAATTCTCTAGTGGAGTTTTTTGGGTTGCTTAAGTATACTATATCATCTGCAAATAGTGATAGCTTGACTTCTACCTTTCCAATTGTATCCCTTTGACCTCTTTATGTTGTCTAATTGCTCTAGCTAGAACTTCAAGTACTATATTAAAAAGATATGGAGAGAGGGGGCTGCCTTGTCTAGTCCCTGACTTTCGTGGGATTGCTTCAAGTTTCTCTCCATTTAGTTTGATGTTGGCTACCGGTTTGCTGTATATTGCTTTTACAATCCCCATCAAAATCCCAACTCAGTTCTTCATAGAGTTATAAAGAGCAATTCTCAAATTCATCTGGAATAACAAAAAACCCAGGATAGCTAAAACTATTCTCAACAGTAAATGAATTTCCGGGGGATTCAGTATCCCAGACCTCAAGCAATACTGCAGAGCAATAATGTTAAAAACTGCATGGTATTGGTACAGTGGCAGGCAGGTAGATCAATGGAATAGGACTGAAGACCCAGAAATGAACCCACACAACTATGGTCACTTGATCTTTGACAAAGGAGCTGAAACCAGCCAGTGGAAAAAAGATAGCCTTTTCAACAAATGGTGCTGGCTCAACAGGAGGTTAGCATGCAGAAGAAAGAAAATTGATCCATTTTATCTCCTTGTACTAAGCTCAACTCCAAGTGGATCAAGGACCTCCACATAAAACCAGACACACTGAAACTAATAGAAAAGAAACTGGGGAAAACCCTTGAGGACATGGGCACAGGGGGAAAGTTCCTGAATAGAACACCAATAGCTTATGCTCTAAGATCAAGAATTGACAAATGGAACCTCATAAAATTACAAAGTTTCTGTAAGGCAAAGGACACTGTCAAGCGGACAAAATGCCAACCAAAAAATTGGGAAAGGATCTTCACCAACCCTACATCTGACAGAGGACTAATATCCGATATATACAAAGAACTCAAGAAGTTAGACTCCAGAGAGCCAAATAACCCTATTAAAAAATTGGGTACAGAGCTAAAGAAAGAATTTTCACCTGAAGAACTTCAAATGGCTGAGAAGCACCTTAAAAAATGTTCAACATCATTAGTCATTAGGGAAATGCAAATCAAAACAACCCTGAGATTTCACCTTACACCAGTCAGAATGGCTAAGATTAAAAACTCGGGAGACAGCAGGTGCTGACGAGGATGTGGACAAAAAGGAAAACTCCTCCACTGCTGGTGGGAATGCAAGTTGGTACAACCACTCTGGAAATCAGTCTGGCTGTTCCTCAGAAAACTGGGCATAACACTTCCAGAGGACCCTGCAATACCACTCCTGAGCATATACCCAGAGGATTCCCCAGCACGCAATAAGGACACATGCTCCACTATGTTCATAGCAACCCTATTTATAATAGCCAGAAGCTGGAAAGAACCCAGATGTCCCTCAATGGAGGAATGGATACAGAAAATGTGGTATATTTACACAATGGAATACTACTCAGCAATTAAAAACAATGAATTCATGAAATTCTTAGGCAAGTGGTTGGATCTGGAAAATATCGTCCTAAGTGAGGTAACCCAGTCACAAAAGAGCACACATGGAATATAGTCACTGATTAGTGGATATTAGCTCAGAAACTCTGAATACCCAAGACACAATTCCCATATCAAATGACTCCCAAGAAGAAGGAAGGAGAGGTCCTGGATCCTGAAAAGGCTTGTTCCAGCATTGTAGGGGAGTACCAGGACAGAGAAGTAAGAGGGAGTTGATAGGAGAACGGGCAGAGGGAAGAGGACTTAGAGAACTTATGGGGAGGGGGGGAACCGGGAAAGGGAAAATCATTTGGAATGTAAACAAAGAATATAGAAAATAAAAAATTATAATAAAAAAAGAAATCACTGAAAAAAAAGTGCTTCCATTAGATTGTCTGTAAACATTTATGTGGGGCATTTTCTTGGTGAATAATGACTGGTGTAGCAAGGCCCAGAGCACTAGGGTGTACTATCCTTGGGCCAGTGGGCCTGCATACTTTTAAAAGCAGGAAGAACGAGTCAGTAAGGAGCACTTTTTCATGGCCTGTTTCAGCTCCTGCCTCCAGGTTCCCACCTTGAGTTTGTGCCCTAACTTCTCATTGTGATAGACTACAAGCTGTAAGTTGAAATAAACCCTGATCTCCCCAACTTGCTGTTGGTCATGGTGTTCTATATCACAGCAAAAGAAAGCCAACTAAAACTCTGTCCCTGCAGATAGTGGCTGATTAAGTGATCTCCTTCCGCCTCACACCATATCACCTCAGACGTGGTGCTATACAGGGCTGGGCATTCAGCGCCTGGGGACACTGGTGAATCTGAACTCCCTTGGTTCTAAGAAACAGCAAAAAGACTGGATGCTGGAACTGGGTCTGTGCCTCAGCCGAACTCACTTTAGATCAATGCTCCCCTGCTCAGTGCTCAGTTAAAGAAACGCACCAGCAGGCCATTCTTTGGGG
Organism: Apodemus sylvaticus; assembly: GCF_947179515.1. NCBI lineage: Eukaryota > Metazoa > Chordata > Mammalia > Rodentia > Muridae > Apodemus > Apodemus sylvaticus. Next base: position 52,332,853 of record NC_067477.1, read on the forward strand.
ACGCATTTCTTGAGTCTCTGGAGACTTGCTTTTTACTAATTAGTGATGCACACAGCAGAGGATCCTATCAACAACTCTGTTTTCAGCAAAATGGACTGTGACTTGTCACTTTGATGGTCTAGCTAAGAGAAGCTCTTTCCTGCCTCGTGAGGGCTAAACCACTAGCCACTGGTGTTAGAGAGAATGGGGTGAGGGTGGGTGGGAGGGGAGGACTCTTAAGTCAAGGGATAAAGTGTAGGTAACCGGAACAATGTGATGTTACCCACTCTCTAGCCTCTGCACTGGGCTGGGGGTTGGGCGACAGGACAACAAAGGGTTCTATTGGTCATTATCCCTGGGGCATTCCAAAGTGACATCTCTTGGGTGTAGCTATGACCCGGGAGTACTTATAACTAACACAAAATAAAATGAAACAGAAAGAAGAAATGTCACAAGATTACCAATATCAACAAAACAAGCAGGATACACACTGCTTCTGGGCCCAATGCTTCAAACCCAGGATTTACACAAGTAACCCCATACATACATAGTGATTTCAATACATCCAGAAGTCAGCCAGTCCTTTAAATACACACCTGGGAACCCATACCTGAGGAGCCAGGTATCTTTCTCCACCTACACAGGCCTTTGACCTGAAAAGATTGCACCTCTGATTACAGCACATCATATGTTATAGCTGCCTCTACTATTAGTAATATTTAAATTCATCTGGTAGAGTTGTAAATTGAGCAGATAAGAGAAACCATCTTTCTGGAGTCTCGTTTCCAAAGCCCTTATACGTTTCTATAATGTCAAACTTGACTAGGTAGGATTTGAACACTGGGATAAATCTATCTTCAATAACTCAGGAGTCAGCAAGAATATGGAAGTCACAAAGTCCCCCCATCCCAAAGCCAGCCCTAAAGTTTCAGTGCGCTCCAAACTTAGGAGAACCATAGACAGGTTCAAGCAACTGCCTTCCCCATGCCTAGAACTGGACTAAGGAGCCGTGAAGGTGACTGACCAATCAAGTACACTCACCGCAGGTTCCTCAGGACCATAGCCCACCAGGAGGCCACATAGGAACAGGCAGGGGGCCCTGGCTCCGCCGCTGCATCACAGTCCCTAGAATCCATCCTGAGGTGTCTCCACAGCTGAAGGAGCTGCCACAGGCTTCCGGGGACCAGGCTTGCCCTCTCCGCCCCTGCTGCTCTGGCTCCGCCTCTGCTGCTCTGGCTCCGCCTCTGCTGCTCTGGCTCCGCCCCTGCTGCTCTGGCTCTGCCCCCTCCTCCGCCCAGAGGAAAACTTGGCCACCCACCTGAGGTCACACCCATGGCAGGGGCTGGGGCTTCCTCCCTGGTTGGCCTCATCCCCATGCAAGCAGATGATGAATAGAAACACACAGATACATAGATAACTATGTATACATTTGTTTAATTTCCATTGCTTCTCATTAAATATGCCTCCGAACTTTGGCAGGCCTTTGCTGAGCCCACAGAAGAAAGTAAAAACTCTTAAAATCATGACAGTAGTTTGCTAGGCACGGCTTTATAAGATCTGCCTGTCATTGTTGTCACAAAAATTTCTTTGGTTCCCTTTGGTTAAGAAACAGTGGAGACACTGGAAAAAAAACAGCTTAGTGGTCAAAAGCACGACTGCTTTTCCAGACATAGATAGTCTGTAACTCCAGGTCCAGAGGATTCCATGGCCTTTGTGGGCACTAGGCATGAAAGTAGTGTTCAGACAGATCCACATGCAGGCGAAGCACATAAACATGAAATAACATATGATTTTTGTAAAAACTGTTCATTGGTCAGGGGATTATGAGCTACACAATTACTTCATGTATCCAAAATGAAAATCTTTTTGGTGTTTTGTTTACTTATCAATTTAGAACAGAACCTATCCTCGTGCCAAGGTTAATGGACTCCTGAGACCGCAGGTACCTGGTACAAGTCATTTTCCGGTAGCTTTCTCCTCAGAGCAAGAGCCACGGGCCTGCCAGAGCTGCTCCACAGAGGCCCTTAGGGCTAAAGGGTGGAGATGAGGAGAAAAAAAAAAATGCAATGTGATGCCGGCATCCAGGCCTCCTCCCTGAGCAAGGTGCATCGTCCCCAGAAGCCAATGTGCATTTTTGGTGGTGGGGGTCCTTGGTAGGCTTTGACTGTGAAGCAGCCCATGCGGAAGGGGGAGACTCTTCTACTTGGGGAAAATGGACCCTTTCAGAAGAAAAGAAAGCAACCAAGAAGTGGGAGGTTTCATTTCATAGAATTGGCAGGGACAGAGTCTCCATTTCCTCTTTTAATCGTTCTGACCATGTCCATTTCAGGGGCAGCACCCAGGTCGAACCTCTGCTTTCCGTGTGCCAAAGCAAGCACTCTCCCACTGAGCCATAGCCCTCGAACCCTGTATGTATAAGGCTGTATGTCTAAAGTTTGAGGTAGGCCTAAGTGACTCAAGAGGACCTTGAATTCACTCTGTGTCCCTTGCAGAACTTTAGCTGGTGATCTCTCTGCCTTGGCCTCAAGAGTAGGTGAGATTACAGGCCTGCACTGACAGGTCCATCTACAGGGTGCCCACCCCTGAGTCACATCAAGATCACAGCAATCTGCCTGGGCCCAGTCTGTGGCAGCCGTTTGACAGCTCCCTCACTCGTGGGCTTGGATGCCTGATAGGTGAGGCTGCTGCAGGTGAGAGTTCACTGGCCACAGCTGCTGATGGGACATGTTCTTAGGATCCCACCCAAGGAGTGGGCCATGAAGATGGACAGCCTGGGATTTCAGAGAACTTGTTCAAGGCATCTCTGGATGAGCCTCTGGGCCAGAGAGCTCTGAAGAGACCAGAGAGAGTAAGGAGGGAGCTGAGACCAGATGAGCTTGAAAGATCCCAAGTTTTATTTCCAGGTTGAGAGAACAGGGGCCTGCCCTTTAGTTGAGCAAGATGAAGCCCAACTTCTGGGGAAATGTTTGAAATGATCTATGGCTGGAAATTAGGGCATTCTCTTCTTGGTGAGATTTGTAGATCAATGCTCTTGGAGAAGCATTCTCTACCCTAGACAGACAGACAGACAGACAGGCAGGCAGGCAGGCAGACATGCGCGCGCGCGCGCGTGTGTGTGTGTGTGTGTGTGTGTGTGTGTGTGTGTGTGTGTTCATTCTGGGTGTTCTCCATCAGTCTTGATGAAGACTACTTCCAGATCTGGCTAGTCTCAGTAGTTTACCCAGAGAATGCTATGTTTTTTTTCCCTGTTGCTAAGGTTTCAGCTGGCTGCCATGTCTACCCATTTTTTTAATGTGGGTGTGGTGGGCCCGAACTCTTGTTCTTGTGCTTGTGTGGCAAGCAAACATTTTATCCACTGCACCAGCACCCCGGCCACACACACACACACCAGTTACTAGTTTCCTTTGTTTCAGGCTAGCCTTGAACTCCTGATCCTCTTACTGCCTCTACAAGTATTGAAATGACAGCCACGCCCTACCATGCCTCTCCCCCTTCAAACGACATATTTAGAAGTCAGACTCTAGGATCTCCAATATGATTTGGCATCATTAAAAAAAAAAACATCATTCCTTCATTCTGTTTTAGGAATCAAACACCACACCGGGTACTAGAAGAATAGGAACCGCAATTCCCTGGTAGGGAAATGATCAGAGAGGGAGCCGTAACAGTATGGAACAGGAATTAAAAAGTGTCCCATATCAGAAATCTGATCGGGGAATAAGAGGTCAGGGGGTGGAAGGGGGAGGTGGACAAAGAAAGGGTGACTGGGCAACATTTGAGGGTCTCAGACCAGTTTACATCTCAGCTGTGCTGATGCTAACCTCAGTATCCCGAGCTCTCAAGCTGTGCATTGGCTACATTTAAGTTAAGTCAACAAAATTCCACCCCTTCCCTGTGCTGGGCCGGGGACTGACCCAGACTCTTGGGGCAGGCTAGGTAAGCACTGTAGCGTGGAGCTGTGCCCAGCCCCAAGCTGTCTTTCAGTGTTGTGTCGTTAGCAACGTGCACAGAAGAGCACACGTGAGTGCGTCCTGTGACATGTTGTGTGGATGTTATGACAAAGTCTCTGGTGCAGATACAACTGAGACCAAGATGCTCCATCAAGAAAGAAAACCTCAGCTGGAGTCGGGGTAATTTTACCACCTAAAATTATCTTGGACAAAGGCAATGCCTCTGTCTCCTGGCAACCTTCCAGCTCTGGAGGTAAACAGCTGGGGATGAAGTGTTCTGAAGCTGTAGAACCGGCAAATAACAATTACTGGTTTTCTGATACCTTGAGAATACTTCCCGGGGTAGGGAGGGGTCTCAGATCAAATATACAGGAGAATGCAGATGGACCGTGAGCATCCGCCTCTCTGCTTCCAGAATGCAGACTCGTGTGAGTGGCCCCTTCCACGCTGGAACGGCTCCACAGCTGGAGCTGTTCTCACTCCAGGGACTCCTCAAGCACCAGAGGGGATGGCATCCTCAAATGAGGAGCCCAGATGAGTCCTCCCTGCCTCGGGTTGCTCTTGTCATGTATTTTGCTACAGAGATAACATGGTCAGGAATACGTACAGGTAAACCGGTATTTAATTGTGACGAAGTGCAGCCTGTTCTTCAAAAGTGGCCCCACCAGTGTAGCAGCCCAGGAGCAGAGCACCAAGGCCACTGCTCTCTCGACTTTTTCCTTCCTCTCCTCACACTCTCTGGGCCTCCCTCACACAGCGTTTTAGGAATGCAATGCTGACGAAATACAAGTGAATATTAATAATCCCAGGAGCTGGGGAGCAAGTGAAGAACTTTAGTTTTCTATGTTGACGTTTCATATTGGTTTTGCATGTATCGAAGACAATTTGCCACTAAGTTCAAGAGTTCGAGAGTTGGGTCAGTCTTGTTTGCTTGATGTTGAGTGTTAACACGGGCCTCCTGTCAGCTGGAGCCGCAGCTGCTCTGAGGATTCCTGAGGCTGTGGGTCCAGGTGAAACCAGAAGTGCTCAAGTACGGTTTTCCTTCCAATGAGTCTTCACAGTCCACAGCATGCCTCAAACCCCAACTCCCCTTTTATTTCATGATGAGAAAGGACAGGGTGGTCTATACTGAAGCCCCACCCACTAGACCTAGAGCTTTAGCCTCCTGCCAGGCTGGGTTCCTCGTCCAAGATCCTCCAGTTATTGCTTAGGTTGATTATTCTGGAGCCGGTAGCATGGTGCAGTACAGGGAACCTAGGTTCAATATCCCATCCCTAACTCTTCCCAAAAGGCAAGTAAGTTATTTCCCAGGGGTCCTTCCCAGCTCATCTTCTCTTCTTATTGTTTACACAAGGATTCCAAACGCTATCTTCAATTACTTGGCAAGCTGTGGACTTCAGCACAATAAAATAGTCTATTTTGATGAGTATTTTACATCTCAAAATCTTTCCTTGGCCAATTGCTTTCAATAACCTCCAGAGAGAACTGTAGAGAGAAGCTGCTATCAATACTCCCCCAAACCCAGCTTGTAAGATAGTGTCTCATAGCTCAAAGAAGTAGCATTATTATTTTTTTTCTCTTTTTATGTTTTAATATTTATTTTATATACATTGCTCTTTTACCTGCATGGTGTATGTCTGTGTGAGAGTGTTGGATCTTGGAGTTACATTAAGTTGTGAACTGTCAGGTGAATACTGGGAATTGAACCCCAATCCTCTGGAAGAATAGTCGGTGCTCTCATTCGTTGAACCAAATCTACAGCCCCAGTAGCATCATTAATTTCAAAAACCTCAAAAACAGTATTCATCTCTATTCTATCGGATTTATGCCCTCATGTGATATTTATTTATTTGACCGGTATATCTTTGAGCACATTCTTTATATAGTATACATCTTTGGGAGGTCTAATTTTATGCAGGGACTAACACATGAAAAGTTGAACAACAACCCAGGAGTCACCACCAAGTCCTATATAAATGTAACAGATAATACACATCCCCAGAGGCTCACTAGGAAACATCTTCGTAGGCAGAAAAGGTCAGGGAAAGATTAAAGGGAGGTACCACTCTGTTGCTTAGAAACAGTCTCAGACAAGGGGTCCCCAGTGGAGGGGTTAGAGAAAGGACTGAAGGAGCTGAAGGGGTTTGCAACCCCATAGGAAGAACAACAATATCAACCAACCAGGCTCCCCCAGAGCTCCCAGAGACTAAGCTACCAACCAAGGAGTACACATGGCTCTAGCTACACATGTGGCAGAGGATAGCTTTGTCTGACATCAATGGGAGGAGAGGTCCTTGGTCCTCTGTCGGCTCCATGACCCAGTGTAGGGGAATCAAGGGCAGGGAGGCTGAGGTGGGTGGGTGGGTGGGTGGGTGGGTGGGTGGAGGAACACCCTCATAGAGGCAGGGGGAGGGGGGATGGGATAGGGGGTTTCCCAGTGGAGGGGACCAGGATAACATTTGAAATGTAAATGAAGAAAATATCCAATTAAAAAAGAAGAAAAAAACAGCCTCAGAAATGGAAGATAATTGAAAATGTCTTTCCAAAGAATCCCATAGAATGCTAAAGCTGGGAGGTGTGCATACGCAACCATTTAATTTACTCTAGTTTTACTCAGAGCAAGCTGAGAGTGAAGCAAGACCAAATGCTGAGAGACAGGCTGCCCCTCCAGAGCAGCCCCTGCATAGAGGACATAGCAAGGGCTACACACAGCAGGGAGGGCGGGGCTCACAGATCCTGGCAAGAAAGGAGCCTGTATCAGAGTCGCTGGGCGGGGCGGGGCCACGATGGGAAGTTTGGGGGACCAGGTGCTGGTTCGAAGCCTGACTCAGCCTCCTCTACTTGTTCTTGAGAAGAGCATAATCCAGTGGTTTCTGGTGAGGTAGACACTCCTCATTTCTGCATAAGTATTCAGGGCGGAAGAACTCACACCTCCTTGTCCAGTCACATCTCATCTGCATGCGCAGATGTCTTCACAGAGGGTGCTCCAGGGGAAGGCAGGAGGGTGCTCCAGGGGGAAGGCAAGAGGGTGCTCCAGGGGTCCTGGAGTCCCGGGAGGGGGAAACCCTGTAGTTGGATTTCACAGGGAAGCAGGAAGTCACCACGGAGAGGATTTTTTTCCTTGACTCCTGCTTCATTTTGTTTGTTTTAGGTTGTTTGGGTTTATTTTATTCACTTCGATTTAAAAAAAAAAATCTAATAAATCCAGAGCTGATGACCCTAGAGGCAGTTTAGCTGGAAAGGTAAAGAATTAGATAAAACTAGAGGGGAGCAGAGAGATGTATTCCTGAAGATGAAGCCGTATACATGAGAACATGGAGAAGACAAGAAAATAGAGAAAACAAGCAGAATCGGTCACTCACAGAAACACACCGGGTTTCCAGCTAGGAGCATTCTAGCTGCCTGGCATTGGTGCAGAGGGCAGAAGGAATCTATTCCCCTTTAAATCATCACCAAAGACAGCTCTGAAAGAAAGGTGGCTGTACTCCCCTCCCCCTCTCACCCTCCTTCTCCCTCCCCCTCATCACCACCCCCCCCCCCACACACACACACAGCTGGAGTAAGGGAGCCCTGGCACAGCTGGAACTTAGTACAGTCTCTCATCTTTGCCTTTAGTTTTGAAACAAGCAGGAAGAGAGTCCAGGAACCGCCCCCCTGGAGAACTACTTGGACGGTGATGTCAGTCAGCCTGGGGCTGTGCTCCATATCTTCCCTTGAGCTGCTCAGTCGGAACACCCTGCCCCTAGAGAGAAGTTTTAAAATAATAATAATATGTAGTGTGAAGTGAGATCCTAGATATGAAAGCTCTCCTCTGAAGTGTTTTTTTTTTCAGCCTATAATGCACAGCACTGATATTATTTATTAATGACTGGATTTGATTCATTCTCTCTCTCTCTCTCTCTCTCTCTCTCTCCCTCCCTCCCTCCTTCGCTCCCCCTCCCCCCCCTCAGCTCCTGGGCAAATACTCCTTCATTTAAAGCATAATAGCTTACAGACTAACATGGAAGATGAGTTACTAGCAATACAAAGACAAAAATGGCCGAGAGCTCTGGCCATTGGGTCTTCTGGCTCACCATCTATCAAAGGGAATTAAAACTGCAAACTAGCAGGCCCACCCTCTGGCTTGTGGGAGAGACAGAAGAGTGTGGGAGTAGGGGGTGTTTTCACTCTCCTGCCTGCTAAGGGCCAAAAAGAAGGGTCAATGCTCTCTCCAAGAGACTGAGACCCAGGACTCTAAAATCACTCACCCCACAGTGTAAGCAGTCTGGTGCTAATGCAGAGGTGAGAAGGCTAGACCCCGCAAAGAGGACAGTGACAAAGGCAGCGGTGCAAGCGAGGTCAGCAGGAGCTCATTTCAGAGCACGTAGAGAAATGAACGCTCTGGGCAAATGCAGGAAAGTGTGAACTTGCTTGGACTCTACAGGCCCAGGCTTCCAGGGAGCCAACTCCATCTTGATTATGCATATGCTTCCTACCAGGTTGCTCTGCTTAGAAGAGCCTATGGTTGTGAACGCTGAAACCTGAGGAATGGCGTTGTCTTCAGTGTCGCCCACCGCCAATGGGAAACTTTACAACCAGCATCAGAGCTGCAGCAGATAGCCCTGTGACTACAACCGTGTGCTTACTAGTAAATGCAGGGCGTTTTCACCAGCCTTGATCCACCCAGACAGCCCAAATCTCCTTCTGTGGGGAGACTCTAGCACAGTCTCCGCCCTATGTGGAGTGCCTGCACCTGTGCAAAACTGGAAATATAACTACATGTAAAGGAAGAGTTTGGTCTGAGAGGTCTGAGAACCGCAAATTACAGTTTGGGCCTCAGTGTGGCCCATAATCCCGACCTGACCTTCCAGAGTGCCTACAGTGGCCTTAGACCAGGTCACACGGACCTATCGGGCCCTGCCTTTGAGTAGGATCATTTGACTGCTTTGGTAAGAGAAAATAGCCGATGTCCCACCCTCGAACTGTGGGCTGAATGCGAGTCACCAATAATTACAAAGGATCAGTCAGGCTGTGACTGTGGGTAGTGTCACTGCAATGTGGGACAGTTTGCGAAGGACACTGGGAATGAGCAGCTCTTTCCTCCATGGAGAAGACTCAGGCGTCCTTTCCGCCTAGGAAAACACGCCACCTGATCTATTTAGGACAGGGGGCAGTTTCCAGGTTCCATTTAGGACAACAGGGCATTTTGTGAGACCTCAGTTTCTATGAAGCAAGAAGCAAGACATGTAAAGTATGTGGATGAGTAAGAAACTGAAAGAATCGGTGCTTGGCAGAAACTTTAAAGACTCCTGGCTTTACTAAGGCAGAGGTATTTAGGTATTCCTAGCTAACACCCGGGTAGTTGTGCTTTGAGATTTGTTTGGAGCTGATCTCACCGTGTAGCCTGGTTGGCTTTGAACTTACTATGTAGATTAGATTATCCTCAGACTCACAGAGATCCACCTGCCTGTGCCTCCTGAGTGCTTGGATTAAAGAAAGGCATGTACCACCATGCCCAGGTGATGGGATCTCACAGTCCGTTTTTATTTCTGTGCATGTGTGTAGGTCTGGGATTACGTAAGCCGTAAGAGTGCAGGAGCCTGCAGAGGCTGAGGTCTTCTGGAACTGGGGTTCCAGGTAGTTTGTGGGTGCTGGGAACTTAACTTCAGTTCTCTGGAAAAGCAGAAAGTATTCTTAACTGCTGAGTCATCTCTTCATTTCCTGATAGATATTTTAAAATCTATGTGTGAGTTATTGTCTTATTCTGTAAACTGTGTAGAATTCAGTCATCCTCACTATAGGGTTTTTATAGAACTGTAGCATTGAATGTGCATCAATATGTTTGCCCCATGGTATGGCAGGAAAACTATTATTAGTAGAACTGACATGCCTATGTAATCATAGTCCATCCCCAATAGGACTAAATGATTCCTTCAGCAAAGGTACAGTGAGTTGGGAAGGAACAATATAACGAGGCATATATACATATATATATATGTGTGTGTATATATATATATATACATACACATATGTACATATATACATATATATGAATGATACATATAACAATATAACATTTCCATCTGAAATGGAAGATGTTCAGAATTCACTTGGGGTATGCAACTCCTACTTACAAACTAGGACCTTGCTTTATTTCTCTCCCTCCGTTGTGCCAGGGGCTAACAGATCGCAGACAGCTTATAGCATTTAATTGACCAAGTATAAAAATGGACACGCTGTTGCAATTCTTATATCTAACACGAGGGGGAAGCAGTGAGCCAGCGAGAAAAGAAAACAAAGGTGACATCTTCCAGCCAGAAAGTTTGAAGGGGGTCGGGGAGATACCACCAACTGGCATGGTTAAAAATCATTTGTGTCTTTCTTAGTCGTCTAAAATCTATTATTAAAAGAACAAGATCTTCTAGCATATGCCCTCTGTCCTCCGGTAGTAGCTCATTTCCCTATTTTCCCTAAGTGTGTGTGTGTGTGTGTGTGTGTGTGTGTGTGTGTGTCTTTATCGAAAGCCTTCTTTTCTATTCTGTTACAGAGCTGGTTATTTTGAAGCTTGCAAACTTCCTCCTGCCCAGTCAAAGTTGAAGTTCCGGGCAGAGGAAAGACATTCCAGGCCGGCAGCTGTGTGTGGCACCTGGCAACAAGCACCGCCTTTGTGGAGAGCCTCGTGGGATGATACCCACGCAGGTTAGCGAAGTGGGTCTCCCAGCGGTGCCCTTTACTGGGAGGAGAGAAACGGAGTCACACTTTCTTTGAAGAAGGATTTGTTTCATTCCTGCAGGTCTGAAAAACTGCACTCCCAATCCCCTCAACTTTTGAAGAACAAGATGGGCCCACAGCCAATCCCCTGAACCCTCGAGTGAGCAGACTTGAAGCAGAGAAAACAGACGGAAGACAGGGAGTGTGTAGCAAGCTGGTCCTCCTGAAAATTGACACCCTGAGGGAAATTGGGGCTCACTCTCCACGTGGCCCCAGAATACAGCATCCGGAAGGGCGGGAGAGCCCCTCCCCACAAGAGGCCTTTTGTGTGCCTGTCGGGTTGGGTTGTATTTTTAGACTTAGCTAGGCTCGTTCTGGACTTTCCCTCACACAGCTGCTGCTGCTGCTTTCCAAAGCCCAGCCTAGGAAGCTGAGCTCCCTAAGCCTTTGCCTGGATAGGCTGAAGAACAGAAGATAACATTTGACAGGAGATGGAGAGTTACACAAGCCTGCAGAATTCCTCCGCTCCCAGACAAGAGGGTAAGTCTTATCACCCCATCCTGCAGCATCTTGGTGTGTGTGTGTGTGTGCTTGCACACACACACACACACACACCACAAGTCCAGCCTAGGACTGCCAGCTCAAGTTTGCTCAGGACCAGCTGCCTCATGGCATGGATTGAGTCCCAGGATACCTTTCTAAATGATAGAAATTTTTACTCCATGAGCCAGAGGAAAGTTCAGACCCAAGAACCGTATTCAAAGCCACCGCTCTAAGCCACTTTGGTAAACAGGCTCTTGCTGCACATTCTGTTTTAGATCATTTATTCCTCCATCTCTAAATAATTAAATAATTAAATAAATAAATAAATAAATAAATAAACACCCTTGCTGTAGCATTATCTTTCAATTTGCCATGATAGACAAATCAAGACATGATTTATACTCCTGATTTTGGCAGCCTAATTGAGGTCTTTCTGGAGGTGTGACTCCAAACCTCCCTCATATATATTATGTTATGTTTGTGAGCACGCTGTTGCTGTCTTCAGACACACCAGAAGAGGGCATCAGATCCCATTACAGATGGTTTGAGCCACCATGTGGCTGCTGGG